>NC_041390.1:121621690-121656503 GCF_002162155.2 Triticum dicoccoides | reverse complement strand
CCTCCAGTTTTTCTCGAAAAACCGTTTGGTTTTCCGACAGTTTTGCTTTTTTTTTAGTTTTGTTTTTTTTAAATAGATCGGTTTTTCCGGTTTATTTAAATAGCGGGCGTTCATCTGTTCGTTCGTTTTAACGAATGTTCGTTGTTTTTTCTTTTTTTTCTCGGATTAAATCCGCGATTTTTTTGATCGCGATCTCTCATCCGATTTTCGTTTTAGTCTAACTTTTCGCTCGTTTATCGAAATCAGGCAATTCAAGCGCCTGGAGTTTCGTCTCGAAACCCTATTTCTGTTTAACCAACTCAAACAAGTTTTTGCCACTGTAAAAATTGCCCTAGATCCAGAATAGTAAACGAAGCCTGTTTCTTTTGCCGTTTGTCTTTCGTTGCTTCGTTCGATTTGATTCTTTTTGCCAACTGGAGTTCTTAAGTTGAACTTTCTGGTTAGATATCTTATTTGAGTTTTACCTGTGCATTAGTTGAGTACTTATTGTATGCTTGTTTGTTTGCGATAGAGTACCCGGAGTGCGCCGCTTACTACTTCGAATCGCTAGGTTTCCCGGATCATCAGCAAGGCAAGTAACACTTTGATCATGCTTTCCCACTACCCAGTTTTATTGCATTAGATCAATCCTGACACTTTGCATGATTAGGATCTAATTAAATTGTGGGTTTGGGAAGTAGATGAGGTAGTACCTATTACCTGTTATTATCAAACCTTTGGGAGTTACTTCTACGTTTGCTTATTATGCCATGCTATGCTAGTAGACGTGGATTGGGTGAGTGAAATCCATGACAGATGTGAGATGTTAATTAATGATTTACTTAAGGTGGCAACTTAAATACACATCTGGGTGTATTGAGGCACCTGGGTATTCCAGGATTGCCTGTTTTTTTATGGACCGCCACCCAGGCTCAAAGGGATCATGAGATTATTCATGCTAGAAACTTTCGTGTGCAGCCACAAGCTATTATGGGCTCTAGCATAGTTGATTAAGTTGTGCGAACTCTTACAATGGTAGACTAGCAGATGTAGGGGAAAGTAGGTGTAACGGTCTACCCGATTGTAAGGTGCTAGCGCTACTGAAAGACTATGTCTCAGTCATCCGTTTCTCAAACACCATGTAGTGCGAGAAAACAAACGGAGGCGATCGAGTCTTGTGGGGAAAAGTGCGCAAACCTCTGCAGAGTGTATAAACTAATCATGATTAGCCGTGTCCCCGGTTATGGACATCTTGAGTATCTAGTACTTGGATTATCATGTGAATCTCAACATGTTACTCTAATTTAAATTTTGTTGGGTTTTGTTTAATGATGATGCTTAATTGGGATTGAGAATGCTGTCAACCATTCTCAATGTTTAACAACTACCATGATAGTTAAATAAATTTATTCCTTTGCAGTAGGGAAAAAATGGTTTTACGCAAAACTGTAACCATAGAGCTTTCCACCAGCCAAATATGCATATAGAATAGCTGTTTCATTCCATTACTCTCTATGTGTTACTTTGCCAGCATATTCCATGTGCTGACCCATTTCGGGCCGCAACGTTAATGTTGCAGACTTTTCAAACGATGATTAAGGAGTTTTTAGGTCATGGTTCTATACTCAGTGATGACGTTGGAGTTGATGAACTCACTTATCTTCCAAGCCTTCAGATGTTATCGTTATTAGATGGCCTTAAGCCATATTTATTGTAATAAGTTCTCTTTTGAGACACTCAATGTAATAAGTGTGTGATTGCTACTCTGTTATAAATCCTTCAAGTACTGTGTGGTGTCAGCATTACTGATCCAGGGATGACACCTGAGCACAGAGATTGGACCGTTTGAGGTCTGGTCGCTACAAGATGGTATCAGAGCACACGCTGACTGTAGGACACGACCACTAAGCTAAAGACCTGATCACTACTCACTCTCTTCTCTATCTGACTTCTCATCTTTTCTACTCTTTTAGGATGGAGGATGCAAGGAACAAGTTCACTCAACCAGATGAAGATACACCCTTTGTATGTCGCTTGAAGGAAGTCACTAGATACCTGAACATAGGAGTACCAAGCTTCACCGGAACCTACAACGCCACTTTACCTGAAGAAGAGCGCTGGATGATTCAAGTTCAAGTTCCAGGAAGGACATTCATGCCAGTCACTGAGCCCATAGAGTTTTCTTTTGATGCACCAACTTGGAGTTTAGGAAAGAGCATGGCAGCTCACATCGCCATGGGACGTATTGGTGAAGTCTACCGCCAAGATCTTAAGGATACTATCTACCAGATTTGTGGGCACCGAGATGAGCACTGTTAGATGATCAGCACTAGGAAGGATAGATCAATTGCAGCTTTTATCCAGGAGCTAAACCAGCACATTCGACGTCAGGAAAACCAGATGTGCACCGACATGATAGACCTGAAGAAGGCAAGGACAAGAATCAAGGAACTGGAGGAAGAACTCAAGGCTACACGTGAAGATTATGAAGAGGAAATAGAAGTACTAGTGGACAAGAATGACGACCTAACAATGAAGATCGGAATATTCATGGGAGGCCCTACACCAGTAAAAGAAGAGGAAGAACCCAAGGAGATTCGCCCGGAAGACTACATCATCATCGACGACACCGACTCGGATCCAGACGATAGCGATGATGACTATGTTGATGAAGCTGGAGCAAATATAATGGAGTCTGCAACCGAAGAATATTTCTAGTAGACCACCTCATCAGTAGTAGTAGTCCACCATGTAAATATAGTAGCCCGAGCACTTTTGCGATAGTTAGATCGATTGTATGCCCTTGTTTGATTGATTGAATGAAGTGAATTGTTTGCTTTTGCCTCATGTGCATATGGCTAGTGTTTTCTCTTTAGACCCCCTCTATTCTTATCTCATCTTTTCTAAACCCTCAGATGCCTCCGAGACGTGATCCCGGATTTACCTTCCCACCGGAGCTCACCCAATTGATCCAGCAGCAGAACACATTGATGCAGTTGCTAGTCCAGAATCAGAATCAGGGGAACAACAACAACAACCCACCACCACCACCCCTGTTGATCACTTAGCCCATTTTCTTAGGCTAAATCCGCCGGTGTTTTCCAGTAGCACTGAGCCGATAGTAGCAGATGATTGGCTCCGCAAGACAGCTAGGGAGTTGACCACAGCAGGATGCAAAGATGCGGAGAAGGTGAAGTTCGCCGCACATCATCTTGAAGGACCCGCGGCATCATCGTGGGAGAATTTCACAGCCACTTTCCCGGTCGACACTGTCACATGGGACCAGTTTCAACAGGTGTTTCGAACTGCCCATGTTTCAGCAGGAGCTATGGCCATGAAGAAGCGAGAGTTTCGCAACTTGTGCCAAGGAGGACGGACTGTTGGACAGTATGTGGAGGACTTTAGTAAATTAGCACGTTATGCCCTAGATGACGTTGCTACGGATGCAGCTAAGCAGGAGAAGTTTCTGGAAGGACTGAATGATGAGTTGAGCATGCAGTTGATGGTAGCCACCTTCAACAGCTACCAGGAGTTGGTAGATCGTGCTCTCATGATTGAAGGGAAGCAGCAGCAGATTGAGAACTGCAAGAGGAAGTATGGACAAGGGAAGGACACTTCAGGAGCTCAGCAGAAGCAACGTTTTACCCCTAGACCGGGAGGACATTTTCAGCATACCCATGGAGGAGGTAGCTCGCACAATCACAATGGCACCAAAAATGGTAATGAGAATGGAGGAAGCAACGGCCAGAACCGCACCAACCCATCGACCCCAGCCAAAAGAGACCTGAGCCAAGTCACTTGCTTTAAGTGCTAGAAGACCGGACATTATGCTAATGAATGTCCTGAATCCCAGAATGGAAATGGCAATGGAAGCTCTGGGAAGAAACCGAACCCTTTCAACAGGGGACAGGTGAACCACGTTAACGTGGAGGAGGTTGAAGAGCAGCCGGATGAAGTAATCGGTAAGTTTTTGGTTAAGTCTTTTACTACACTCGTTCTTTTTGATACTGATGCATCGCATTCATATATATCAAGGGGATTTGTGGATAAGTATAACCTGCCCACTAAAGTACTTAGAACACCTATGTTGGTAAGCTCACCAGGAGCGGAGTATATGGCTAGCCATGGATGTTTTCAAGTGCCATTAAGTATAGGTAGGCATGTGTTCCCCTCAGATTTGATAATATTGGAATCACAAGGTTTGGATGTAATTGTGGGTATGGATTGGTTGTCGATGTATGGAGGAAATATCGATTGCGCCAGTAAGTCGATTTTGCTTACCACCCCAGAAGGGAGAAGGATCAAGTATGTATCCCAGCATGTGCCGAAGAGGACTCAAGTAAATTGTTTAACAGGAGTTGTGTAGGAGGAAGTACCAGTAGTGAAGGATTTCCCCGATGTATTTCCAGAAGAATTGCCAGGCATGCCATCGCATAGAGATATTGAGTTTTTGATTGAGCTTTTGCCAGGCACAGGGCCAATATCAAAGAGACCATATAGGATACCTGCAAAGGATTTGGTGGAGATTAAGAAGCAAATTAAGGAGTTACTGGATAAAGGATACATTCGCCCAAGTTCATCGCCTTGGGGATCACCAGTACTTCTAGTGGAGAAGAAGGATGGATCATTAAGGATGGTTATTGACTATCGAGGATTGAATGAAGTAACCATCAAGAACAAGTACCCGCTACCGATGATCAATGATCTGTTTGATCGATTGCAAGGAGCTAAGGTATTTTCCAAGATCAATGTGCGATCAGGATACCACCAGTTGAAGATTCGAGAACAGGATATACCCAAGACAGCTTTTACCACCAGGTATGGGCTATACGAGTATACTGTTATGTCATTTGGTCTGACTAATGCACCTGCATATTTTATGAACATGATGAACAAAGTGTTTATGGAGTTCTTGGATAAGTTCATCGTAGTGTTCATTGATGATATCCTGGTTTACTCGAAGAATAAAGAGGAACATAAGTAGCATTTGCGTTTGGTTCTTGGTAAACTCAGAGAACATCAACTATATGCCAAGTTCAGCAAATGTGAGTTTTGGTTGAAGGAAGTTGGATTTCTCGGACACGTTATATCCGGAGAAGGTACAGCAGTAGATCCCACTAAAGTTGATACCGTGACCAAGTGGGAAGCGCCAACAACAGTTGGAGAGATCCAGAGTTTTGTTGGACTCGCAGGATACTACCGGAGGTTTATTGAGAATTTCTCAAAGATTGCGAAGCCTATGACGGAGTTGTTGAAGAAGGATACCAAGTTCAAATGGACTGAGGAATGTGAGGCTAGTTTCTAGGAGTTAAAGAAACGTTTGGTTACCTCACCAGTGTTGATTTTACCGGATCAGACCAAGGATTATGAGGTGTACCATGACACTTCACGTCGAGGACTTGGAGCAGTGCTTATGCAGGAAGGAAGAGTTGTTTCATATGCCTCGCGATAGCTTAAGCCTCATGAGTTGAATTATGCTATGCATGATTTGGAGTTAGCAGCCGTAGTGCATGCGTTGAAGACTTGGAGACATTTTCTAATTGGAAACCATTGCGAGGTGTACACGGATCACAAGAGTTTGAAGTATATTTTCACACAGAAGGAGTTGAACCTCAGACAAAGAAGATGGTTGGAGCTCATCAAGGATTATGACATGAAATTGCATTATCACCCCAGAAAGGCTAACGTAGTAGCTGATGCGTTGAGCCGCAAGAGCCATGTCAACACCCTAATGACGGGAGATTTACCAAGGTAGTTAGCCGAAAATCTGTGAGAGCTATGTTTGGAAATAGTCCCGAAAGGCTATGTAGCAGCATTGGAGATTCAATCTACTTTGATGGATAAGATCAGAGAAGCTCAAAAGACTGACAAGGAGATTGCTTCTATTAAGGAGAAAATGAGCGAAGTAAAAGCTAAAGGATTTCGTGAGGATGAGCACGATACCTTATGGTTTGAAGACCGTGTTTATGTGCCCAATGACCTGGAGATCAGGAAGTTAATTCTGCAGGAGGCCCATTATTCACCATATTCGATTCACCCAGGAAATACCAAGATGTATTTGGATTTGAAGGATACTTTCTGGTGGACCAGAATGAAGAAGGATATTGCGGAGTATGTAGCAGTTTGTGATGTATGTCAGAGAGTAAAGGCAGAGCATCAGAAGCCAACAAGATTGCTACAACCATTGCCAATACCCGAATGGAAGTGGGATAAGTTAGGCATGGATTTTATTACAGGATTGCCCAGAACACGTTCAGGCTATGACTCGATATGGGTTGTAGTCGATCGTTTGACAAAGGTAGCTCATTTCATTCCAGTGAAGACTACCTACACTAGTGCCAAGTTGGCAAAGATATATATGACCAGGATCGTATGTCTGCATGGAGTTCCAAGGAGTATAGTATCAGATAGAGGAACCCAGTTTACCTCAAAGTTCTGGAATCAGTTGCATGAGACTTTGGGTACCAGACTGGAGTTTAGCACAGCTTTCCACCCGCAGACAGATGGACAGACTGAGAGAGTCAATCAGATTTTGGAGGATATGCTAAGAGCTTGTGCGCTAGAATACGGATCTAGTTGGGACGAGAATTTGCCATATGCAGAGTTCTCTTACAACAACAACTATCAATCCAGTTTGAGGATGGCACCTTTCGAAGCCTTGTACGGAAGGAGGTGTAGGACCCCATTGTCTTGGGATGAAGTTGGAGACCGCCAGTTGTTTGGACCGGATCTGATAAAGGAGTCTGAACAAAAAGTGAAATTGATTCGTGATAGGCTCAAGGTAGCTCAATCCAGGCAGAAGAGTTATGCAGATTCTAAACGCAAGGAGACAGTTTACGAAGTCGGAGACCGAGTTTATCTTCGAGTATCTCCACTTCGAGGAGTTAAGCGCTATGGAGTTAAGGGAAAGTTAGCGCCACGTTTTGTAGGCCCATACAAAGTTTTGGAGCGTATGGGAGAAGTAGCCTACAAGTTGGAATTACCTGAAGGATTATCAGGAGTTCACGACGTGTTCCACGTATCCCAGCTGAAGAAGTGCCACGCAGAGATGGCTGATATACCGCTGAGAGATACGGTACCACTGGAAGCAATTCAGTTGGACAGTGATTTGACCTATGAGGAGAAACCAGTTAAGATTCTAGAGTATGCCAGTCGAGTCACCCGCAGCAAGATTATCAAGTTTGCAAGGTTTAGTGGAGCTACCACACGGAGGATGAAGGCACCTGGGAGCGAGAGGAAGATTTGCTGAAGGACCACCCTCACCTATTTTCTAGCCAACCCGAATCTCGAGGGCGAGATTCATCTTAAGGGGGGTAGGTTTGTAACATCCCAAATTTTCAATTTGGAATGTTATACACTAGATCATCATTGCATATCATAGTTATTGCATTTTGGTTGATCCTAGAAATTTCATGCAACTCAAGCACCCTCGGAGAGAGTTGGGGATTTCGTTATTTTCATATTTGAGTTTTCTCAAATTTTGAAAATAGGATCATTTGATTTTATTTATTTTATCTTCAATTATTTCTATTATAAAAAATGTGAGAGAGGGAATAAAATGACTTTCCCAAAATAAAGAAATATTGAGGATTTAATAAAAAATCAAATAAGATTTTATTTTGGTTTTATTTGCTATTTTATTTGAATTTAGGAAAAATGCACGTTTTTCAAAATTGCATTTAGGCCCCAAATAAATATTCATCCTGTGCGGCTTGATTTTAGAAGTCGGGGAAATTTTATTTCGGGATTTTTGGAGTCCGTTTAGTATTTCTTTTGTTTTTTCTTCCGAGCGTAATTATTTTTTAAAAAAGGGGTCCGAACCGACCTTGGGCCGTAACCGACCAGGACTCTCCTGGCCGGGCCTCTTATAAGCCGCGCCCCGCCCCCGGCCGAAGCCCAAGCCGCCGCCCCGCGCAAACACTAACCCTAGCCTGCATCGCCGCCGCCGCGGCTGCCCCGCCGCCGCCGCTGCCGCGCCGCGCGTCGCCCCGCCGCCGGACCGCCGCCACCGCCGGAGTCGCAGGAGGTAGTTTTTTTTAGCCTCCGGTTTTCTCGAAAAACTTTCGACGGTTTTGCTCGTTTTTTTTAGTTTCAGTTTTTTTAAATAGATCGGTTTTTCCGGTTTACTTAAATAGCGAGCGTTCGCCCGTCCATTCGTTTTAACGAATGTTCGTCGTTTTTTCTTTTTTCTCGGATTAAATCCGCGATTTTTCTGATCGCGATCTCTGATCCGATTTTCGTTTTAGTCTAACTTTTCGCTCGTTTATCGAAATCAGGCAATTCAAGCGCCTGGAGTTTCGTCTCAAAACCTTCTTTCCATTTAACCAACTCAAACAAGTTTTTGCCACTATAAAAATTGCCCTAGATCCAGAATAGTAAACGAAGCCTGTTTCTTTTGCCGTTTGTCTTTCGTTGCTTCGTTCGATTTGATTCTTTTTGCCAACCAGAGTTCTTAAGTTGAACTTTCTGGTTAGATCTCTTATTTTAATTTTACCTGTGCATTAGTTGAGTACTTATTGTATGCTTGTTTGTTTGCGATAGAGTACCCGGAGTGCGCCGCTTGCTACTTCGAATCGCTAGATTTCCCGGATCATCAGCAAGGCAAGTAACACTTTGATCATGCTTTCCCACTACCCAGTTTTATTGCATTAGATCAATCCTCACACTTTGCATGATTAGGATTTAATTAAATTGTGGGTTTGGGAAGTAGATGAGGTAGTACCTATTACATGTTATTATCAAACCTTTGGGAGTTACTTCTACGTTTGCTTATTATGCCATGCTATGCTAGTAGACGTGGATTGGGTGAGTGAAATCCATGACAGATGTGAGATGTTAATTAATGTTTACTTAAGGTGGCAACTTAAATACACATCTGGGTGGATTGAGGCACCTGGGTATTCCAGGATTGCCTGTTTTTTTATGGACCGCCACCCAGGCTCAAAGGGATCATAAGATTATTCATGCTAGAAACTTCCTTGTGCAGCCACAAGCTATTATGGGCTCTAGCATAGTTGATTAAGTTGTGCGAACTCTTACAGTGGTAGACTAGTAGATGTAGGGGAAAGTAGGTGTAACGGTCTACCCGATCGTAAGGTGCTAGTGCTACTGAAAGACTATGTCTCGGTCATCCGTTTCTCAAACACCATGTATGTGACACCCCGAGACCGATGTGCCAGGTGTCTTCCAGTTATTCGCTGCTGTTGCCATGTCTTTTGCTTGCGTGTTGCATTTCATCATGTCATCATGTGCATGGCATCATCATGTTTTTGAAACCTGCATCCGTCCGGGTTTCTCCCCCAGTTCCGTCCGTTGTCCGTTCTGAGCCCAACCACACTTGCACGCGCCCGCGACATGTCCGAAATATTATTTTGTAAGTGGCCGGAAAATGTTCTCGGAATGGGATGAAAGCTGGCGTGTGGTCTTATTATAGTGTAGATAGACCGCCTGTCAAGTTTCATCGCATTCGGAGTTCGTTTGATAGCCCAACCGTTAAACTATAGCGGCAGTATAGCTGGTCTATCGTCGGACGTTTTCGGTCTCCGGAAACTGCTGTCGGGCCCTCTCTCTCTCTCTCTTCTCTCCTCTCAGCCTCGCCACAGTTCACCTAGAACATGCCTACCATCTCTGCACAGTGCATCGAACCCCTCGCGTGCGTTCCAGAAGTTGTCCCGAACCCGACCCGGACTGTCGCCACCGTTGTGTCCGGATCATCCCCTAACATCTACAAAACGTCTCCGTTTTTCTCCTTGGGCTACCTAACCTATTTTTCCCGTCCGTCCGATAATGATCGAAGGGACCGGATAGCCCCTAATTTAATCCACCTGCTATATAAATATCGGGGCAACCCTAAAATCAAGGAGAGATGTCCCATCATTCCTTCTCGCCGCCGCCACCCTCAAACCCCCCACCTCGGGATCCTCCCAGATCCCCTTCTGCTCGATCTCCCATGCCACCAGCGACCCAACCAGAGCAGCCAGCCCCGCCGCCTCTGCACAGGGCTCGCCGGAGCAGGCACCACCAGGCCATCCCCTGCTCCCTTCCCCGTTCTCAGCCCTGAAGTTTTCTTTGCCTCCCCGACTCCCTCTCTCTCTGTTCTGTGCGAACAGTGCCCGCTGCCACCTTGATCTGCCATGCGGACGCCTTCCATGGGGTTCCCTGCAGCCTTCCGTCAGCATCGTCTCGAGCCGAACCTCGCCGCCCGCCTCCAAGGACGTCCCGACGCAGGAGCTTGCCGTCGCCCGCTCGGCCACGCCAAGTTCCACCGCCCCGTCCTCTTTCTGCTTCACCCCACGCCAAGTTCCGCTTCTGTTGACTGCCTCCTCGCTCGATTTGACCGAGTCTTCGACAACGTTGCAGCTGGCCCAACACGTCTCCAGCAACCACGCGACCTCCCCGACCCCGCGCCAAGTCCATCTTCAAGCCAAGCCGCCTGGAGCTTCTTCGCTATCCCGCCAAGTCCTACTCATGCCTCTATTCGCGAGGAGGAGGCTGCAGGAACGACACCGCATTGGCCCTCCTCTACGTTCCACTCACCGCCACCTCGCCGGAGAATGTCTTCACGCGCCCGGATCCACTCATCTCCGCCGTGTCCCGTGCGCGCCGCCGTCGACCCTGCTCTGACGACCTGTTCTGGAGTCTCAGCGCCTGTGGCCCCCTGCTTCGACTGCCTCTTGTGCGTCTAGGGACGACGAATGCTCGTCCTAGAGCGTTGACCACGCCCCCTCCACCTCCTCGTCCGATCCTGCCGAGCCCAGCAGTCGGCCTTCCCAAGCCTCTTCACTGAACTGGGCCGAGCCCATGGTGAGGCCACACCCCAGCGCTCCCTCTTGTTTTTTTTACCTGTTGGGCTGACCAGTTTTGGCCTGTTTCTTGTTTTTTTTCTCCAGAACGTTTTTCCTATTTTCCAGAGTGTGCTATTTTACAGAAAAGACCCTCATGATCATTCATTTAATATCTCACAAACTAAGCATCACTTGTAAAAACATTATATATGAAAGTTGCTTAGAATTTTGTCTAGCTTCATAATATGCCACTTTCATCCATGTTTAAAATGTTTAAAATGTTGTTTGGTTAAATTTGCTCCTATGCCATGTTAAAATGCTTTAATTCATAACTTAATAGCCGTAGCTCGGATTTAAATAATCTTTATATGTAAATGGGGTAGAAAAATGCCTAGTTTAACATGGTGTACTTGTTTTGCATGTTTATTAACTCTAAAATTATGTTTAGGGAAGAACAGTACCAAACCTAATATATGCATATGAGGAGTTTCCGGACTTCTTGTTTTGTTGTTCCGGCTTCATTTAAACTTGCCTAGATTAGATAGCTTCATCATGTTTCACCTCTTGCCATGCTAACAACATTTAATCTTGTTGGGTACATAAACGAGAGAGAACTAAATAAGTCACGTGGTGTTTCGTCAATATGCAACTCGTTGCATATTGAGCTCCACTTAATTTGTAGGATTTCTTGTGCTCTTTTGCCATGCCATGCTTCTTTAAACCGGACATGCATCATACTTGGTTGTGCATCGTGCCATGCTTATGTGATGTTTGTTTACTATGTTGTGTGCTTCTTTTCGGTGTTGCTTCTTCGGGTTGGTTCCGTTAACGTCGCGTTGTGAGGAACCGTTCGTCTATGTCCGTTTGTCTTCTTCATGGACTCGTTCTTCTTCCTTGCGGGATTTCAGGCAAGATGACCATACCCTCGAAATCACTTCTATCTTTGCTTGCTAGTTGCTCGCTCTTTTTCTATGCCTACGTTGCGATACCTACCACTTGCTTATCATGCCTCCCATATTGTTAAGCCAAGCCTCTAACCCACCTTGTCCTAGCAAACCGTTGTTTGGCTATGTTACTGCTTTGCTCAGCCCCTCTTATAGCGTTGTTAGTTGCAGGCGAAGATTGAAGTTTGTTCCTTGTTGGGACATGGAGATGTTGTTCCTTGTTGGAACATGTTTACTTGTTGGGATATCACAATATATCTTATTTAATTAATGCATATATATACTTGGTAAAGGGTGGAAGGCTCGGCCTTATGCCTGGTGTTTTGTTCCACTCTTGCCGCCCTAGTTTCTGTCATATCGGTGTTATGTTCCCGGATTTTGTGTTCCTTACGCGGTTGGGTAATAATGGGAACCCCTTGACAGTTCGCCTTGAATAAAACTCCTCCAGCAATGCCCAACCTTGGTTTTACCATTTGCCACCGAGCCTTTTATTTCCCTTGGGTTCTGCAGACTCAAGGGTCATCATTATTTTAACCCCCCCGGGCCAATGCTCCTTTGAGTGTTGGTCCAACCTATCAGCTGCCGGTGGCCACCAGGGGCAACTCTGGGCTAGCCTACCCGTACCTAGGACAATCTGAGTGTGCCCTGAGAAAGAGATATGTGCAGCTCCTATCGGGATTTGTCGGCACATTCGGGCGGTGTTGCTGGATTTGTTTTAACTTGTCGAAGTGTCTTGTAGAACCGGGATACCGAGTCTAATCGGAATGTCTCGGGAGAAGGTATATTCCTTCGTTGACCGTGAGAGCTTGTCATGGGCTAAGTTGGGACACCCCTGTAGGGATTTGAACTTTTGAAAGCCGTGCCCGCGGTTATGGGCAGATGGGAATTTGTTAATGTCCGGTTGTAGAAAACCTGAAGTTGACCTTAATTAAAATACATCAACCGCGTGTGTTGCCGTGATGGTCTCTTCTCGGCGGAGTCCGGGAAGTGAACACGGTGTTGGAGTTATGTTTGACGTAGGTTGCTATAGGATCACTTCTTGATCATAGATTTCTCGATCGTGCTTTGCCTTCTCTTCTCGCTCTCTTTTGCGTATGTTTAGCCACCATATATGCTAGTCGCTTGCTGCAGCTCCACCTCATACCTTTACCTTACCCATAAGCTTAAATAGTCTTGATCGCGAGGGTGCAAGATTGTTGAGTCCCCGTGGCTCACAGATACTTCTAAAACCAGTTTGCAGGTGTCGTTGAGACCGTGCGGGAGACTCAACCAAGCTCAAGGAGGAGCTCGATGAAGATCTTGTCCTTTGTGTCGTTTCGTTCTAGTTGATCAATAGTGGAGCCCAATTGGGGTCGATCGGGGACCTTTGTCGCATTTGGGGTTCTTCTTTTATTTTGGTTCCGTAGTCGGACCTTGATTGTATCTGGTTGATGTAATGCTTTATTCCTGTAATTGTGTGAAGTGGCGATTGTAAGCCAACTATGTATCTTTTTCCCTTATGTATTACATGGGTTGTGTGAAGATTACCTCACTTGCAACATTGCTTTGAATGCGGTTATGCCTCTAAGTCGTGCTTCGACACGTGGGAGATATAGCCGCATCGAGGGCGTTACAAGTTGGTAATCAGAGCCTTCCCCGACCTTAGGAGCCCCCATTGCTTGATCGTTTTTTAGCGGCCGAGTTGTGTCTAGAAAAATGTTTTGAGTCATTTAGGAATTATATATCGGAGAGTTTAGGAATTCTTTTTACTCCCCAGTCTCCTCATCGCTCTGGTAAGGCATCCTGACGTAGAGTTTTGACTATTCTCTTCTCAAATTTCACTAATTTTTTTAGGATCACGCGGGTATATTGGAATCGTTCCGATGGTTTTGTGACGAGAACATTGTTCTTGGTGCCTCCCGTCATTTAGGGGTTGTGGCAGTGTCCCGGGGAGTTGAGCTCTGAGGTGTTGTCATCACAATTTTATCGTTGCAGTTCTGGAATACCTGAGTTTTAGTACGCCGACATCGAAAATCTCTTTTATGCAGTTCGTTGGTGAGATAACCTCGACGCCACCCAGTACTGGGGCGGGAGTTCGGGAGTATTGCCATAACTTGTATAACAGATGCTTTTCGAAGGTTGAGGTAGACGATTTCCGAAGGTTTCTTGGTTATGTGTTGAAGGATGGATACAGCTGGATGTAGGATTTGCTAGATTTGGGTGAGTTATTATGCTTCCCCTGTATCCCCAACACCTGATTGCATAACCGGAAAATTTCGAGAGTTTATAAGTGGGAATTCAAGTAGTTCTTAGGATATCTTTTTGACAGATGTATGATATGAAATTGGGGTTCGACGTCTAGTGGTCCGCCTATCCACGGTCGTTTTACAGTGGTCTCGTTGTGTCTTAAAGAGTCCTTGGCTATGCCGACTCGGGGACGCTTCGTATGTCATGTGCACTGCCTTGTACATGATGGTGCTGTACGATCGAGCCCGTGTAGGCCCCACCATGAAAACTTCGGACGAAATCTCTATCATATGTTTGTTCCGGCTTATTCTGCAAGCCAATTCTTTGTTTTGTTTTGAGTTGTGGTATTCAAGTTGCTTCGAAGTCAAATGTTGATTCCATCCCTTGTCTAAGTGGTGTTCTCATATTCCTATGGGAATACTAATCCTTTTGGATCATCGAGTTTGTCATGTTAATTCTTTTTCAATCGGCGTGTCTCTCTTCAAGTGGATCCAATCTTGTCAAGATTCGCAAGATCTATTATCAGTTCTTCTCAACGGTGTTTGTTTCATCCGTCACAAGTTGTCTTTGTTTTCCCCACCCTCCCAACCCTTTTTTCTTCAAGGATTCAGATTTCTTAATCACTATCCATTTTATTGATGGAAGTCTCTCCATTCTTTTTCCTTCATGTTTTTTTACCCGGTTTCTCATGAAGATGCTCTACTCGTTCGTCATTCTTCATTCTTTTCTTCTCCGGTGGATTCAATTCAAGCTTTTGGTGTTGATCATATCCTTTTTCCTCGTTTCAAGTACCTTCTCTTACCGGTGCTCCTCATATTCATTCATTTCTCACTATTCAATTGTTCCAGAGTGCTCAAGATATCTCAGAAGATTCGTTTCCATTCTCAATCCGTTCAAGCTTTTGCGAGGTTCTTATCTTATTCAAGCCATTTAATTCAACCAGTGCAATCTCCTTTTTCAAGTAATCGTTCTACGGTGTTTCTTTTGAGTGGGCCCTAACCCACAGGTCTTTTCCCAGGATCTTACCTGACTCTTCTTATTTTTTCGGAGTTATCCTCAAATTCATTTCAAATTTGATGTAAGAATGATTCATCATCTGTCATATGTTTTTTTCTCCAAGATCTTTCAAATTCTTTTCATCGTTGGCTCAACTTTTCCATTCTTCATTCGGGAGTGCCTCTACAATTAGTGGTGGTGTTTCTCGTCGTCATTCTCAGATCCGGAGACCGAAGAAGAGTTTTTCCCTTGAATCTTGTTTCGTTCTATCAAAGATTCGTGATTCTAGCTTGTTGCCATCCTCTCATAATTATTTTCGGCTGTGAGAATTCTTTTCACCTATCCGGAGCAATTCAAGAGTCTTCTCAATTTGTTACCCGGAGCCCATCAATTCAGGTTTATTCATTCTCAGCTGTCAGTTACCATTCTCCTATCTTACCGGTGCATCTTTCAAGTATTCTCTAATCAGCTCGTAATCTCTTCGTTCTCATGGATCTAATTTCTCTCAAGCATCTTCGTTTATTTGCAAATTCTCCCCGGTTTTTCTCTATCTTTTCTTCGTTCATTTCCAATTAATCCGGAGGTTCGTTCAAGATCTTTTCCTTGGTTATCACATCAATTTATTCGTTGTTTTCAATACTTCCGGTGGTTCGTTGAAGACCTTCTCAAGTTTGCTCCATATCTATCTTAATCCGTTCTACGAGAATAAGTAGTATGCCAAATCCATTGCTTCTCATCAATCTAAATTGGTGAAGGATATGCATAACGTAATTCTTATTCTTGTTCTCATCGAGTAAACTCAATTCCTTATTCCGGAGGTTCATCAAATTCGCGGTTTCACTTGATTCATCTTTCTTTTCCCGGAGTTCCAAGTTCTCTCAATTATTTCATCACGGAGATCCATCTAAATCATTTCAAGGCTTCACTTTGTGTTCTCAACTTCTTTTTCCTTCTGTCTTCATCATTCTTTTATTACCGGAGTTCTTCATGAAGGTTCTACATGATGTTTCATCAAGGATTTAATTCATTCTCGAAGTGTTCATTGAGATTCTTTTCTAAGGAACTCAAGCTTTCTTCATCTTGCAATCCGGAGTGCAATTCTTTCTTCCATACCATTTAAGGTGTTGCTAGGTCATTCTTGACAATTTGAGTTCATGTTTCATGATTCACATGTCTTTAAGAATGAGATATTTTAAATCCATCAATCTCTTCTTTGGAGTTATCTTGGGTTATATTTCACCTAAAGCCTTCCCTAAGGTTTGTTGCTATCTATGGTGCTTATAAAGGACCCAAGTTCTTCTTTATCCTCCCGGTGAAATACTTTCTCGTCTCCTTGTTCATACCAATCCAATTCTTTTCCCGTGAGTGGCAGGATTGTCAACTCATAATTTGAGATGTATTCCATAAGACCATATCAAGCTTATCCTTTTCGTTGTTGGTTTTCCAACAATTCCATTCAATCCTTCTTTTAAGAATGCTTTTCAAATTCTATTGTGGTAGAAGATGTCTTTTTCCTCTCAATTCTTTCCTTTCCAAGATCCAACTTCTATTCTTTCTGTCGGAGGTCTAGTGATGTTGCTCTTTTCACTCCTCATCTCGGTTTGTCAAGATCATGTTCAATTTCTTCCATTTACAATCGAAGTGCTGTCCAAATTATATTAGTCTTTTTCCTTCTCTATCTTGTTTAACCGGAGTGTGGTGCCATTCTGCTCAAGTTCTTTTCGCCTTATCAAGTCTTGCATCCCTTCTCAACCGGAGTGTTGTTCAAATTTATTCTTCCTTGTTTCTCTTTCTTAATGGAGTGCTTTCAACTTTGTTCTTCTCTGTTGCTTTCTTTCTTTAATTTTTCTCAACCTTTTGAAGGTTCTTCGGTCTCACTCATTGGTCAAATAAGCAACTTAGTTTTACCTCTTCGCTTTCTCTTCCGTTTTTCCCTCCGGTGCCATTCTAGATCTCGGGACGAGATCCTCTCATAGTGGTGGAGTGTTGTGACGCCCCAAGACCGATGTGCCAGGTGTCTTCCAGTTACTCGCTGCTATTGCCATGTCTTTTGCTTGCGTGTTGCATTTCATCATGTCATCATGTGCATTGCATCATCATGTTTTTGAAACCTGCATCCGTCCGGGTTTCTCCCCCAGTTTCGTCCGTTGTCCGTTCTGAGCCCAACCACACTTGCACGCGCCCGCGGCATGTCCGAAATATTATTTTGTAAGTGGCCGGAAAATGTTCTCGGAATGGGATGAAAGTTGGCGTGTGGTCTTATTATAGTGTAGATAGACCGCCTGTCAAGTTTCATCGCAATCGGAGTTCGTTTGATAGCCCAACCGTTAAACTATAGCGGCAGTATAGCCGGTCTATCGTCGGACGTTTTCGGTCTCCGGAAACTGCTGTCGGGCCCTCTCTCTCTCTTCTCTCCTCTCAGCCTCGCCACAGTTCACCTAGACCATGCCTACCATCTCTGCACAGTGCATTGAACCCCTCGCGCGCGTTCCGGAAGTTGTCCTGAACCCGACCCGGATTGTCGCCACCGTTGTGTCCGGATCATCCCCTAACATCTACAAAACGTCTCCGTTTTTCTCCTTGGGCTACCTAACCTATTTTTCCCGTCTGTCCGATAACGATCGAAGGGACCGGATAGCCCCTAATTTAATCCACCTTCTATATAAATATCGGGGCAACCCTAAAATCAAGGAGAGATGTCCCATCATTCCTTCTCGCCACCGCCACCCTCAAACCCCCCCACCTCAGGATCCTCCCAGATCCCCTTCTGCTCGATCTCCCATGCCACCAGCGAGCCAACCAGAGCAGCCAGCCCCGCCGCCTCTGCATAGGGCTTGCCGGAGCAGGCACCACCAGGCCATCCCCTGCTCCCTTCCCCGTTCTCTTCGCTGAAGTTTTCTCTGCCTCCCCGACTCCCTCTCTCTCTGTTCTGTGCGAACAGTGCCTGCCGCCGCCTTGATCTGCCATGCGGACGCCTTCCATGGGGTTCCTTGCAGCCTTCCGTCAGCATCGTCTCGAGCCGAACCTCGCCGCCCGCCACCAAGGACGTCCCGACGCAGGAGCTTGCCATCGCCCGCTCGGCCGCGCCAAGTTCCACCGCCCCGTCCTCTTTCTGCTTCACCCGGCGCCAAGTTCTGCTTCTGTTGACTACCTCCTCGCTCGATCTGACCGAGTCTTCGACAATGTTGCAGCTGGCCCAACGCGTCTCCGGCAACCAGGCGACCTTCCCGACCCCGCGCCAAGTCCGTCTTCAAGCCAAGCCGCCTGGAGCTTCTTCGCTATCCCGCCAAGTCCTGCTCATGCCTCTATTCGCGAGGAGGACGCTGCAGGAACGACACCGCATTGACCCTCCTCTGCTTTCCACTCACCGCCACCTCGCCGGAGAATGTCGTCACGCGCCCGGATCCGCTCATCTCCGCCGTGTCCCGTGCGCGCCGCCGTCGGCCCAGCTCTGACGACCTGTTCTAGAGTCTCAGCGCCCGCGGCCCCCTGCTTTGACCGCCTCTTGTGCGTCTGGGGACGACGAACGCTCGTCCTGGAGCGTTGACCATGCCCCCTCCACCTCCTCGTCCGATACAGCCGAGCCCAGCAGTCGGCCTTCCCAAGCCTCTTCACTGAACTGGGTCGAGCCCATGGTGAGGCCACACCCCAATGCTCCCTCTTGTTTTTTTTACCTATTGGGCTGACCAGTTTTGGCATGTTTCTTGTTTTTTTCTCCAGAACGTTTTTCCTATTTTCCAGAGTGTGCTGTTTTACAGAAAAGACCCTCATGATCATTCATTTAATATCTCACAAACTAAGCATCACTTGTAAAAACATTATATATGAAAGTTGCTTAGAATTTTGTCTAGCTTCATAATATGCCACTTTCATCCATGTTTAAAATGTTTAAAATGTTGTTTGGTTAAATTTGCTCCTATGCCATGTTAAAATGCTTTAATTCATAACTTAATAACCGTAGCTCGGATTTAAATAATCTTTATATGTAAATGGGGTAGAAAAATGCCTAGTTTAACATGGTGTACTTGTTTTGCATGTTTATTAACTCTAAAATTATGTTTAGGGCAGAACGTACCAAACCTAATATATGCATATGAGGAGTTTCCGGACTTCTCGTTTTGTTGTTCCGGCCTCATTTAAACTAACCTAGATTAGATAGCTTCATCATGTTTCACCTCTTGCCATGCTAACAACATTTAATCTTGTTGGGTACATAAACGAGAGAGAACTAAATAAGTCACGTGGTGTTTCGTCAATATGCAACTCGTTGCATATTGAGCTCCACTTAATTTGTAGGATTGCTTGTGCTCTTTTGCCATGCCATGCTTCTTTAAACCGGACATGCACCATACTTGGTTGTGCATCGTGCCATGCTTATGTGATGTTTGTTTACTATGTTGTGTGCTTCTTTCCGGTGTTGCTTCTTCGGGTTGGTTCCGTTAACGTCGCGTTGTGAGGAACCGTTCATCTACGTCCGTTTGTATTCTTCATGGACTCATTCTTCTTCCTTGCGGGATTTCAGGCAAGATGACCATACCCTCGAAATCACTTCTATCTTTGCTTGCTAGTTGCTCGCTCTTTTTCTATGCCTATGTTGCGATACCTACCACTTGCTTATCATGCCTCCCATATTGTTAAGCCAAGCCTCTAACCCACCTTGTCCTAGCAAACCGTTGTTTGGCTATGTTACCGCTTTGCTCAGCCCCTCTTATAGTGTTGTTAGTTGCAGGTGAATATTGAAGTTTGTTCCTTGTTGGGACATGGAGATGTTGTTCCTTGTTGGAACATGTTTACTTGTTGGGATATCACAATATATCTTATTTAATTAATGCATATATATACTTGGTAAAGGGTGGAAGGCTCGGCCTTATGCCTGGTGTTTTGTTCCACTCTTGCCGCCCTAGTTTCCATCATATCGGTGTTATGTTCCCAAATTTTGCGTTCTTACGCGGTTGGGTAATAATGTGAACCCCTTGACACTTCGCCTTGAATAAAACTCCTCCAGCAATGCCCAACCTTGGTTTTACCATTTGCCACCTAGCCTTTTCTTTCCCTTGGGTTCTGCAGACTCAAGGGTCATCATTATGTTAACCCCCCCGGGCCAGTGCTCCTTTGAGTGTTGGTCCAACCTGTCAGCTGCCGGTGCCCACCAGGGGCAACTCTGGGCTGGCCTACCCGTACCTAGGACAATCTGAGTGTGCCCTGAGAAAGAGATATGTGCAGCTCCTATCGGGATTTGTCGGCACATTCGGGCGGTGTTGCTGGATTTGTTTTAACTTTCGAAGTGTCTTGTAGAACCGGGATACCGAGTCTGATCGGAATGTCTCCGGAGAAGGTATATTCCTTCGTTGACCGTGAGAGCTTGTCATGGGCTAAGTTGGGACACACCTGCAGGGATTTGAACTTTTGAAAGCCGTGCCCGCGGTTATGGGCAGATGGGAATTTGTTAATGTCCGGTTGTAGAAAACCTGAAGTTGACCTTAATTAAAATACATCAACCGCGTGTGTTGCCGTGATGGTCTCTTCTCGGCGGAGTCCGGGAAGTGAACACGGTGTTGGAGTTATGTTTGACGTAGGTTGCTATAGGATCACTTCTTGATCATAGATATCTCGATCGTGCTTTGCCTTCTCTTCTCGCTCTCTTTTGCGTATGTTTAGCCACCATATATGCTAGTCGCTTGCTGCAGTTCCACCTCATACCTTTACCTTACCCATAAGCTTAAATAGTCTTGATCGCGAGGGTGCGAGATTGCTGAGTCCCCGTGGCTCACAGATACTTCTAAAACCAGTTTGCAGGTGCCGTTGAGACCGTGCAGGAGACTCAACCAAGCTCAAGGAGGAGCTCGATGAAGATCTTGTCCTTTATGTCGTTTCGTTCTAGTTGATCAGTAGTGGAGCCCAGTTGGGGTCGATCGGGGACCTTTGTCGCATTTGGGGTTCTTCTTTTATTTTGGTTCCGTAGCCGGACCTTGATTGTATCTGGTTGATGTAATGCTTTATTCTTGTAATTGTGTGAAGTGGCGATTGTAAGCCAACTATGTATCTTTTTCCCTTATGTATTACAGGGGTTGTGTGAAGATTACCTCACTTGCGACATTGCTTTCAATGCGGTTATGCCTCTAAGTCGTGCTTCGACACGTGGGAGATATAGCCGCATCGAGGGCGTTACAATGTAGTGCGAGAAAACAAACGAAGGTGATCGGGTCTTGTGGGGAAAAGTGCGCAAACCTCTACAGAGTGTATAAACTAATCATGATTAGCCGTGTCCCCAGTTATGGACATCTTGAGTATCTAGTACTTGGATTATCATGTGAATCTCAACATGTTACTCTAATTTAAATTTTGTTGGGTTTTGTTTAATGATGATGCTTAATTGGGATTGAGAATGCTGTCAACCATTCTCAATGTTTAACAACTACCATGATAGTTAAATAAATTTATTCCTTTGCAGTAGGGAAAAATTGGCTTTACACAAAACTGTAACCATAGAGCTTTCCACC
Source organism: Triticum dicoccoides (assembly GCF_002162155.2). NCBI lineage: Eukaryota > Viridiplantae > Streptophyta > Magnoliopsida > Poales > Poaceae > Triticum > Triticum dicoccoides. The sequence goes on along the minus strand of NC_041390.1, from coordinate 121,635,074 downwards.
AGCCAAATATGCATATAGAATAGTTGTTTCATTCCATTACTCTCTATGTGTTACTTTGCCAACATATTCCATGTGCTGACCCGTTTCGGGCTGTAACGGTAATGTTGCAGACTTTTCAGACGACGATTAAGGAGTTTCTAGGTCGTGATTCTATACTCAGTGATGCTGTTGGAGTTGATGGACTAACTTATCTTCCAAGCCTTCTGTTGTTATCGTTATTAGATGGCCTTAAGCCATATTTATTGTAATAAGTTCTCTTTTGAGACACTCGATGTAATAAGTGTGTGATTGCTACTCTGTTATAAATCCTTCAAGTACTGTGTGGTGTCAGCATTACTGATCCAGGGATGACACCTGAGCACAGAGATTGGACCGTTTGAGGTCTGGTCGCTACAATCTTCATCATCCCGGTGCTCTCCATGACGAGGAGGGATTAGTTCACCCTCGGGGCTAAGGGTATGTACCATTAGCTATGTGTTTGATCTCTCTCTCTCTCTCTCATGTTCTTTATTTGGCACGATCTTGATGTATCGCGAGCTTTGTTATTATAGTTGGATCTTATGATGTTTCTCCCCCTCTACTCTCTTGTAATGGATTGAGTTTTCCCTTTGAAGTTATCTTATCGCATTGAGTCCTTAAGGATTTGAGAACACTTGATGTATGTCTATCTGTGGTGACAATGGGATATCACGTGATCTACTTGATGCATGTTTTGGTGATCTGCTTGCGGGTTCAGTGACCTTGTGAACTTATGCATAGGGGTTGGCACACGTTTTCGTCTTGACTCTCTGTAGAAACTTTGGGGCACTCTTTGAAGTTCTTTGTGTTGGTTGAATAGATGAATCTGAGATTGTGTGATGCATATCGTATAATCATACCCACAGATACTCGAGGTGACATTGGAGTATCTAGGTGATATTAGGGTTTTGGTTGATTTGCGTCTTAAGGTCTTATTCTAGTACAAACTCTAGGATAGATTAAACGGAAATAATAGCTTCATGTTATTTTACTACGGACTCTTGAATAGATCGATCAGAAAGGATAACTTTGAGGTGGTTTCGTACCCTACAATAATCTCTTTGTTTGTTCTCCGCTATTAGTGACTTTGGAGTGACTCTTTGTTGCATGTTGAGGGATTGTTATATGATCCAATTATGTTATTATTGTTGAGAGAATTTGCACTAGTGAGAGTATGAACCCTAGGCCTTGTTTCAACGCATTGCAATACCGTTTTCGCTCACTTTTATCATTAGTTACCTTGCTGTTTTTATATTTTCAGATTACAAAAATCTATATCTGCTCCATATTGCACTTGTATCACCATCTCTTCGCCGAACTAGTGCACCTATACAATTTACCATTGTATTGGGCGTGTTGGGGACACAAGAGACTCTTTGTTATTTAGTTGCAGGGTTGTTTGAGAGAGACCATCTTCATCCTACGCCTCCCACGGATTGATAAACCTTAGGTCATCCACTTGAGGGAAATTTGCTACTGTCCTACAAACCTCTGCACTTGGAGGTCCAACAACGTCTACAAGAAGAAGGTTGTGTAGTAGACATCAATGTATGTCTTTCATGTGCTTATCTGTGGTGACAATCAGATATTCATGTGATCCACTTGATGTATGTTTTGGTGATCAACTTGCGAGTTATGTGACCTTGTGAACTTATGCATAGGGGTTGGCACACGTTTTCGTCTTGACTCTCAGTAGAAACTTTGGGGCACTCTTTGAAGTTCTTTGTGTTGGTTGAATAGATGAATCTGAGATTGTGTGATGCATATCGTATAATCATACCTGCGGATACTTGAGGTGACATTGGAGTATCTAGGTGACATTAAGGTTTTGGTTGATTTGTGTCTTAAGGTGTTATTTTACTACGAACTCTAGGGTTGTTTGTGACACTTATAGAAATAGCCCAATGGATTGATCGGAAAGAATAACTTTGAGGTGGTTTCGCACCCTACAATAATCTCTTCATTTGTTCTCCGCTATTAGTGACTTTGGAGTGACTCTTTGTTGCATGTTGAGGGGTAGTTATATGATCCAATTATGTTATTATTGTTGAGAGAACTTGCACTAGTGAAAGTATGAACCCTAGGCCTTGTTTCGAAGCATTGCAATACCGTTTGTGCTCACTTTTATCATTAGTTACCTTGCTGTTTTTATATTTTCAGATTACAAAAACCTATATCTACTTGTATCACCATCTCTTCGCCGAACTAGTGCACCTATACAATTTACTATTGTATTGGGTGTGTTGGGGACACAAGAGACTCTTTATTATTTGGTTGCAGGGTTGTTTGAGAGAGACCATTTTCATCTTATGCCTCCCACGGATTGATAAACCTTAAGTCATCCACTTGACGAAAATTTGCTACTGTCCTAGAAACCTATGCACTTGGAGGCCCAACAACGTCTACAAGAAGAAGGTTATGTAGTAGACATCGTCTACCTTGTCATATCCGCTGCTTTGGAGAGCCCCCGCCCCCCTGGCCTCCTCGAGTCTCTGAGTGCTCCCAAAGTTGTGCACGTCCTCCTCCTCAACCACTCATCCTTGAGTCATCTTCCCCGCGAGCATCCACTCCGGCAGCCCTGCCGGCAACCATGGTATCGTTGTCGTGCTTCCCTGCCTCTCCTGAGCATGTGTACATATTGCTGGTGATCCGCATTATATTTTTTTGCTTTCCCCGAGTCACCTCGTTCCCTAGAGCTCGCTGCTTCCTAACTGCGCCGACCACCGCCATTGTTAGCCATCGCGAACCTGCTCCCCACCAAAGTATTTTCGAGTGGAAGCGGTATACATCGGGCAAGCATTCGCCGTCTAGTTTGCGTTAAGATCCGAATTGCCCCAGGCCTACACATAGGGTTGTTTGGGTCATCGTATTTTGTGTTACATCATGTCAAGGTGGGGTCTGCAGCAATAAGCCGGATACTTTACTCCCACCTCCACCTTACCACTAAGGCTGGTCATAGTGGGAGTAACTTAGCTAGTAACATAGCTCAGTCTAAAAAAAGGGCTTGCTAAAAATCAGTCGACTGAGATTTAACCAAGTCTTAGTCGACCATGCAACATTTTTTCCCAACGCTTGCAGCTTTTTTCTACCGGTTGCAACATTCGTCTTGTTGGTTCTAGCATGTTGTCCCTCATCGATTGTAGCATATCGTCTCACCAGTTGTAACATCTGTCATTGACGGTTGTAGAATTTTAATCACACTGGCTGCAGCACCAATTTTCATTGCTTGTAAAACTGTTGCAACATTTTTCATCATTGGTTGTAGCATCTAGCCGTGCCGCTTGCAGCAAAAGAACTACGTTGACGTCACTCGATTGAGACTTGGTTAAGTCTCAGTCGACTGAGTTCTAAACATACCCAATTTTTTTGCTTAGGCTGGCCATAGTGGTGGTATCTTAGGTAGTATCATGCACTTGGGAATAGCAAACACGTTGACTTGGCAGAGAATTAAAGAAGAAAAAGAGGGTTAGAGTAATATAGGTAGATACCGTATCATGTTAAATGCAATGGTACTTTGTGTCATGCATGGCAATAAATAAGGTCGTCTATGATACTACTATGATACTATGCACTATGAAAGTAGTATCATACACCAGTATCATATGCATGATACTAGTATATGAGATACTCCCCTCTAGGAGTCGCCTTATGAAGAGAGAGGTGTTTGTGGTAACACAACACTTCTGAGAAGAAGATAGTGTACAAGCTAATAAATGAAACCATCTATGTCACTACTACTATATTACTTTGCACTATGAAGATAATAACTTAGACTTCATATGCATGATACTAGTATAAGTTACTCCCCACCATGACTAGCCCAAGTCTTTACCGCCAGACTGTTTCTCTTTCTCGGCTTGCTGGCTTTCCAACTCGTGTGAAGCTCAAATCAGACAGATGGTCTCTGTGGTGGATTCCGCTCCTACCACTCGCAATGTCCAAGTTTTTTATGTCACCAATTTGAGGCAAGAGAATGTGGGTTAGTTCTTCCTGAGTCAACCGTCAGCTTCAGTGTATTTGCCCCATCCTGAGGCGTCAGATCAAGAAATCCAACCCAATATTCCCTAAGGTGATAACCAGAACTGAATCCCATTTTCGTCAATGATTTTCCCACTTTTATTCTTGCGTTACGCCAACAGTTAAACTGTTAGGACCCTAGAACGCAGTTTACTGCAGCCTGCAAGTATAGTTCCTTAGTTGTTTGGTACTAAGCTCAATGTCACTGGTTTTGGGTGTATTGAACATTAGTAACCACAAATTTTTTATTAGGACTATATATGTGTGCAGATTAGGGAAGATAATGGATAGAAATATGTAGTTAATAGAACATTAATTGGCACAGACTTTAAAAATTGTTAGACCTCATCTTACAAAAATTGTAAGATGCGGGAATTATGTTTCAATTCCACTTATTCCTCTGTAGAAGGCATGTCTCATTGTGACATGAGCTAGTACACCTCAAGTACTTAGCGGCTATCCCATTTTTGTAAATAATTTTCCCACTTTCATTCTTGCGTACCTCGGTAGAATTCTAAATATTGTTATTGTCGTTTGCAATTTAGTTGAATTGTAACATGTTTTAATAGAGTAATCACTCACTTGTTATCAATTGCATGATTGTACACCTCAAGTACTTAGCGGGTATTCCATATGTGCTTCTTGTTCTATTCAATTCCAATTCCGGGTTATTATATCACTAACGGATGGAAATTGCAATATATGTGCATGAGTCTTCCCACGAGAGGCGGAGGTCATTAAGGCAACGTCAAACACAAAGTAGGGTAATCATCACTTCTAGAAGCGACATCATGCCTCTTGATAAGTTGAAAGAAGATGTCAATGACAGAAAGGAAAATCATTTTCGTAGAATAAGGAATTCTCCCAAAAAGATCGGAAAAAAACTCAACGAGCGGTGCTTAAGCGGGTAATGGAACTGAAAGTACTAGCATGTGTTTACAACATCAATATAAACAGTTGACAAAACACACATCAACGCTAAAAGCTTGAATTGTTTAGAGGCTGTTTGGCTCATGCCCACGTGTGCTCCGCCAAATCACAGGCGTCGTGGGCATGCCAAAAAATTGGCAAGCAATTCATCCACCCTTGCCCAACCAACGAATTGGTGTAAACTACAGGGGGAAAGTGGAGGTGCGCTGGTGTGCCAAAATTTTGGATCTCATCCAAACAGCATGCAAGCCTCGGTCAATGCCCATGTTTTGGCAGGGCAGGCAATGGTGCCAAACCAAACAGCCCCTTATTCTTATCGGAATGTACTTTGCTTGGAGATGCAATCCGGAGAAGCTGTTCAACTTAATGGAAAGGTTGTCAATAACAACATAGGGTTGGGTCTTGAACTTGGTTTCAACTTCCGTTTTTTCCAATTGTGCAAATTACCAAGAAACCTTATATTGTGATTGATCAAACATGTCAACTGTGATACATAGTCATTGGTTTTTAGAGGAGGAACTATCTCCATATTAGACGTAGTGAAGAAAATATTCGAATTCCCTGTGGCGATGATAAGGTGGAAATTCCCCAGCCAGGGAAAGTACGGGAAGGAACAAAGTCATTCAAAGGAAATTCTGAATTCAAGGACAAAGAAGCGGGTAGATGGCGGAGCCGGAGAAAGCTGAAGAAGCTATGTTGAAATTAACGAAGAAAAACCAGAAAAGTAATTTTGTGTATCTTTCATGGAGGTTATCCTTTGTTCATACATGGCATCGGCAACTGGCTATGCAATTAACAAGATCTGCATGTTTGGTGCATTGGCTGATGTTTCTCGTATTCCTAATTTGAATTGGTGTGAATTTGTCACCGATTACCAAATATTGGCAATAAGTGAGGGCAGAAGGTCAATTATTGCGAATCTCTATCCAGGGTAGCCTGCACATTCTACCTGCAAGAGCATATTTACTTGTTATTGTTTTTATGGCATACTTCTTCCATATACTAAAACAGAAACATCACTGATTAACTGGACTCACGAGTCAGCTAATATTTGTCAACCTTATCAAATCCTCTGTTGTATCGGTGCCTAATGGTACTCTGAGGATTAAATTCATCTACTCAATGCTGGTGATGATAGTTGAGAAACAAGGCCAGAAGCGTGGAAGTGACGATGCATCCGCTTTTGATAACCTCATGGCGAGTTTCAGCTGTCTTGTTGAATCTTGTAATTGAGGATGACATACATGAGATGCAATACTTTTGCCTTATAGTATGTTGACAAGTTGTCTCAATTCCCAAGTGGTGAACCGGATAATTTAGAGTTGCTTTCAGACCAACAAATGGTGCCAGACGAAGAGCGTGTACCTGACAGTGAGTTGGACGTTGCAAGTGTTGATCGGGCCTGTTGTACCAACACGGTTGTTGGGTGCTGCCATGACTATAGTTTGAGAGCATGATGCTTTCGTTCATTTGTAAGAAACCTCTGCTACCCCAAAAGGAGAGACATCCCTTGCAATGGAAGCACCTCACTAAATTCCTACATCATCCAAATGGACGAAGTAAAGCTTCGTAGGCCCATTTCTACCCATCGCATCAGCTTTGCCATGGTCGACGACCCAACCTAGTTTCAATTTTTGTGGATCTTGGTTGAAATAGTAAGGCCGGCATATTAGGCCTCAATAATCTAGCAGTCAAAGGAAGCGTCATGAACAAAAAAACAATCAATGCATTCAACTAGGCGCATATTCATGCAACAACGTTGGGTATCTATGCGGGTCTTGTAATCATTGTAGGTCATTCAGTTGTTGTATGGGTTTCTTGCGTTTGCCTTTTTAATTTAAAGTTGGGTCGTGCATTATCTTAGTTATATGCATGGATTGATGCATTGAACGAATCTGTGATGGAAGTAACCAATGTGTAGAGTGAGAGGTGTTTGTTTCTTTTGCCACCTAGCTTCAGTTTCGATCCCACAGATAACGAGCGAATGGAACACCTCGAAGCCAAGGTTAAGGACAAAGGGCAAGATCTCACCCTCTGATTGATCTTTTCATACTCACCATAGCCGTCAAATAAGGAAAAGGCTACACCCATCCTCAGCACCTTCCAGGCCAGGCCTGGGTAAATATTGTTTACTTAGTATAAATGTGATGGTCCTCGCTCGAAGTTATTTGTTGCGTGTGGTTATGACCTTTGTAGGTGTTACAGCAGACGACATGTGCAAATATTTCTTCTTCCTTCCTTCTAGGGCGTACCCCACTAGAGCAAGGAAATGCCACAAGATAGAGATAGGGCCCCCAACGTAAGCATAACGTAGCACAGGACCGGTAATACAATGGTGTCACAAGAAAAAAGATCCTAATGATGTACACCGGGTTCGGTGACCAGGGGAAGAAGATCAAGTGGGTGATGCACCAGTACCACCTCGACAAAGACAAGAACGAGAAGAAGGGAGAGTTGGCCGCCTGCAAGATCTACTACTAGGCGGGGGAAGCCAAAAAGAAAAGGTGCTAACCTTGTGTATGAATCACTGTTTAATGAGTAATATTTGTTCGCTCATCACACTGTTGTTTAAACCAAAATTGCTACTAATGACTAATGAATACGAGAGATCACGAAATCCTCTATTTGATATGTTTCCATTGAAAAAAGGCCTAAACATGAAAGGAAATCATATATAAGGTGGATCCATAAGGAAATCATAAACAAGCAAGAGAACCATCGAGCAGTAAAGGCCCACATTTCTACTTACTCACAGCCCGGGCTCATGGCTCCCCACCGCTTACAAAAACGGCCCACAATATGGGCTTGCTCACGCTGGAAGGATCAAGTCAAAATAGATGTGAATTGCTGTTTGAAACCTGAATCGTTTCAAGGAGTTTTACCCCTAGAGAAAGATATACTTGTGGAAAGCAGGATAGTCAACAAACCAAGTGTGGATTCTGAAAGCCTCATCCTGTCATAGACTTTGTTGGGCTTGACAAAGTCAATACTATTGCGAATTCGCCTTCATTGCACATACATGGAAAATTGCAAGAATAATTGAACATAACCAGCAAAATAGGAATCGTAAAGGATGCTTGGATACGTTTTAGTCCCATGACTAAAAGTAGTGGGACTAAAACTTACTAGCATCATCCATGCTTGGATCCAAATACTAAAAAGACTAAATCAAGTTAATGAGCATTTATTATCCTCCAAATCCTCCAATCCAGAACCCGTCTGTGTTAAAGGTGAGGACTTAAATGAGGAGAGAGAGGACTAATCCACATTGTAGTAGGGGTACCCCTGACTAAAAAAAATTAGTCTCAAAACTAGTTTTAACCCCTCTTTAGTCAGGGGTGCTTGGAACTTTAGCCTCTTAAAAAGACTATTTTTAGTCAGACTAAAATAAGTCCTTTGGATCCAAGCACCCTCGTAGTACCACGAAGATATTACCTAGAGCACGAATTAGGTCATGTTTGGTTCCAAATAAATCACCGACTTATAAGTCAAAAAGTGAAAAAAATGACTTATTTTACCAAACAGACCCAACTTATAAGCCACTTCAATTTATAAGTCATAAGTTGTTCCACCCCAACTTAAAACTTATAAGTCACCCTCTTTTGCATGGGTCCCATCACCTTTACATAAAGAAACAAGGTAGAAAGATGTGCTCATATGACTTAAAAATCAGGTAACAATTAAACAGACGTGACTTATAAGTCACTGATTTTAAGTCACCTGACTTATAAATTAAATGATTTATTGAAACCAAACAAACCCTTAAAATAGCACGGTGATGGCCTTAACAATGGCGGAGACTACGGATTCGCCCGCCAGCGGCCGGCGCCTGGCATCCCATTGCCGGGTCCACAAATCCTTTTGCGAGAACTTAGGAGACATGCTGACACTACACACCATGTACGCTCTCATCTATTTCGTCCACGGGACTATGGGGAAAAGAGCATAGCAATCGTCCATGACTGCTTCGTTCATTGCAGTTTTTGTCATGTGCTCTATTCCACCCCCGTGGAATATGATCCCTCCCTTGTCTTAATTGGCTGGGATCTCTGGCCCGGTTAACCCTAAGGACATGTACAATGGTGATATATAGATACATATGTCCTATTACAAAAAATAATTTAAGGTATTTATCTTTTTTTTCTTAGTGCAAGCTATCACTAGTGAGTTTTATTAAAAAATAGAAAATAAAGATTCTAGTACACATGCATTTCTACTTTTTACTTCAATCTTTTTAGCTTTTGTCATCGGACCATAATTTTTTTCTTTAAACACCCGCCTCCTGGAAAGGATCCCGCTTCCCTATCCGAACCTACTTTACGTCATATCCGATCCTACATGGCATGCGAGGCATCACCTTAAGGCTATGCATTGTACATGCCCTAATAGTCTAATAAGCTATGACGAAACAAAGATCCACGTGCATCCAACGGTCAAAAACGGCGCAATCTTGAAAACGAACGGTTCAAACATCTGATGGCGTGAGAAGGCAGCGATCAGGTGCAGTTTTTACTTATGAGCAACGGCACCACATGGCATATGTGGTAATCAGAGTTATAAAAAAAAAACCAACATATCATAGCTTATCAGCGAAGAGAGTAAAACGAGAATGCATATTTTGCATCATACTCCAAGTAATTTTTTTTGGTAACAATTCATTTTTATGCATCAAATAATTTAGAGCAGCCGTTGGGGTTCCGCATTTGAAGTGTCAGCATTACGATCATTTCCGGTCTTCTTTGGGAAGTCGTAACGGCGGCGGCGGCCGCGTCCTTTGAAGTCCCAACTCCCATTAATCCCCACTACTAGAGCCAAAGGCATTGAATTCACACCATCTGCCAATCCCCCTATTTAACCCCTGGGTCACCATCCCTCTTCTTTAGGCTGGTCATAGTGGGGAGTAACTTATACTAATATCATGTATATGACACTAGTCTAAGTTGCTATCTTTATAGTGTAAAGTAACATAGGGGGTGTTTGTTTCCAGGGACTTTTTTATGTAGGGACTAGAAAAAGTCTCTCTTAGAGACTCTTTTACCAAACGGGAGGGACTTTTTAGGGACTAAACTAGGCATTTGGAACTAAATGAAGAAGACTCTCAAGGTGAGTCTTTTTTGGGACTTTTTGGGACTTTTCCAACAATGCCCCTCCATGAATTCATTGGCCCGCCACCCCATGATGTTGTTTGATTGTTATTTCTCTATATACTCCCTCCGGTCCTTTTTACTCTGCATATTAGGTTTTTCCGGAGTCAATCTCATTCAACTTTGACAAAGTTTATATAAAAAATTATAGACATTTCACATAACAACACCAATATCATTAGATTCATCTTGGAATATATTTTCATATTATATTTATTAGATATTATAGATGCTAATAATTTCTAATATAAATTTGGTCAAACTTAGCAAAGTTTGACTTTCGGCAAATCCAATGTGCAGAGTAAAAAGGACCGGAGGGAGTACTAGGGGCAACATGGTCATTTAATAACCTCTAGGAAGGGACTAAGGACTTTTTAGTCTCTGAAAACAAATAGGGAGGAACTTTTTAGGGACTAGAGACTTTTTAGTTGGGACTAGAAAAAGTCCTAAGACTTATGAACCAAACAGGGCTATAGTACTAGTATTATAGATAGCTTCATTTATTAGCTTGTAGACTCATCTTGTATTAAGAAGCGCTATGTTGCAGTAACGTATTATAAAGAAAAAATCCAGCTTCACGACACCTCCCATCCTCTTCACCATGGCAGCTGCCGCATGCTGGTCCTCGCTCCCGTCCGACCTCATCAACCGCATCACCGATTGCCTCCTAGCCACAAATGATATCGACTGCTACGTAGACTTCCGCGCTGTCTGCAGCAACTGGCGCTCCGCCACCGTCAACCCCATGAACACCTCCGGCCTCTGCTTCCGCCCCCGACTCTGGATCATGCTCGACGAGGTCTTTGAGAACTATGCACGCATCTTGGTGAACACCGCCACCGGCCGCGTCATCCGGAAGGACTTGCCTCTGCTGCGCAACTACTATGTTATCGCCACCACTGCCGGCGGCTTCTTCGTCCTGGCGGACAGGAAGTACCATCACGCCGCGCGTCTTCTCAATCCTTTCACGGGCCACTTGATCCGTTTCAAGGCGCCCGTGCCTTTCGAGCTGGACGTTGCTGCTGCTGTCTCCGGTCCTTCGCCCACCCTCATCTTGATTTCTGACAGATCTCGCAGGCAGTACAGGGCTGATCCTTCCAGTGAATGTTTCGCCGTGTACGAGGACCAGTACACTTATCCTGTGACCCGGCTGGCTGTCCTAGGTGGTATGTACGCCGACGGCGTGCAAGGATCATTGCCGCCGATTCCAGATGTTGTGGCTAAGAAGATCTTCCATCTGATGGGGATGTTTGGCGTCGAACCATCTGAGATGTACTCTGACGATCTCATTGATAATTTTGCTGGCTATATTCCTCAGATGATACATGCCAACCGGTGTTTCCTAGTGAAGTTCGACGGAGAAGTGTTTGTTATATTTAAGCTGCGGCATCACATGGAGGTTTTCAAGATGGACACTGAGAGGGACTTGCTCGAACCTGTGAAGAGCATCGGCAACCTTGCCATCTTCATTGGTTATCGTAGGTGCCTGATTGTGAATGCTGAGAAGTTCACATCTATTGACGCCAACTGCATCTACTACATAAGATCCATTGATTACTCCATTCATATCTACTCCCTCCTTTTCGGTTTATAAGGTTCAAATCTAAAATCTCATCAATCAAGGCACATGATGAGTGGAGGAATGTATCTCGTACTTTACAAAACTACCCAAACTAAATTGATGCATTAATTGAGATTAATTGCAGTGGATGCATTCTTGGCCACTACTCCCTCCTTTCCGGTTTATAGGGTTTATCTCAAAATTTTAGTTTTTTCATTTTATAAGGCTCAATTTGGTTGTTCCCCATCACATGTTCAGACTTTAAGGTGCATTAAATCATTGCATGCAAGTATTAAGAGAAAACTGATCCATGCATGCACTTTATGCATGCATGTATTGCAATTAATGCATTCGTAAACATAATTTTTTGAGGAAAACAAGAGCATTAATTGGGTGCTTTTGCAAATTATAAAAAATATTCCACCACTCATCATCTATCTTGGTTGGTGAGATTTTTGAATTGATCCTTATAAACCGAAAAGGAGGGAGTAGATGAGTAGTAGCATTACATGCATTGGTGAGTTTCTTTTTAATTCTTGCATGCAAAGATTTAATGTGCCTTGGAATCTCAAAAGGAGATGGAGATGAGCCCTTTAAATCGAAAAAATGAAAATTTTGAGATGAGCCTTATAAACCGGAAAGGAGGGAGTACAAGTTTGATCTCAGAGACAAGAGAGAAGAGAGAATATCTCAAGCCATAAATTCTTTAAGTGCCATCTCACCGTCCTATGCTCACCCTCCTTTCACAATCATTCAACTCATCTCCAGCTACACCGTCAACATCCGGGAATCCCAACTTGTGTTTGCACGAATGATACAAGGTCTCTCTGGTGTTAGTATAGATGGGGATAAGTCACCATACGACCTTGAGGATTTGGTTTCTATGGTCGAACATGCTATGATTTGATAAGCTAAGCTGTTCCTTTTTTCGTTTCTACTTCTTGTTATCCAAGCAGACATGCTTGTTCTGGTAAAGTACTTCAATTTGGCTTATGTGTGGTTGAAGTTGAACAACAATTTGTATGGTGAGAATGCATGCTTAAAGTTACCGTCATTCTAGAACATCTAAGAACAGAACTGTGGTTTTCAGAAAGCATTAGTGCAAGTGTTCTTATAATTTGTAATATTAAATGAGCGCTTTTGTGAAATTCCTCAAAATGAACTCGCTAGTAGCTAGCATGGTTTTCGAGCATCTTAGATGCAAATATATTACAGATGAAACACCATATGGTAACATTAATTTCAGAGACAACTTGCGATTTTTCTGCAAGCCGTCGAATCCAACAAACAATTCCATGCAAGTTGAATCCAATGAACTATTCCATTTTTGATAATGGGCTATTTTATTGATGGGTGTGGCTAGGTATCAGAGTCTTAGTCAGATGACATAACACGCAAGAGAGAAAGAAAAACTGGAAAAAAAATCCATGAATCTCAATGTAAGATCTCACGGATATATCATCGATTGAGACTTTGTTTAAGTCTCAACTAAGATTTAATCAAGTCTTAGTCAAGTGACATAACACGCAGGAGAGAAAGAAAAACTGAAGAAAAAAATTGCATGAATCTCAATGTAAGATCTCATGGATATATCATTGGTTGAGACTTTGTTTAAGTCTTAGACGACTGAGACTTAGCAAGACTGTCTATTGTTGCACCAAACTGATATATGGACTCACTCGGGAACCATGCCAATGGTCGGTTCAGCGACTCG
>NC_041390.1:121618299-121621464 GCF_002162155.2 Triticum dicoccoides | reverse complement strand
TGCCTCACAGACGGTCAGCTTGCCCCAGGTGCGATATTCATCGGCTGGGTCGTCGAGTGGGCATCTTGTGGGAAGTTGGCAGGGCTGTCGGCTGAGGTGTTGCCATCGGTGGATCCGGCTTGGTGCAGGATGGGCTCGATGTATAAAGAAGTGGTCGTCGGCTGAATCATCCAGTGGGGACGGGTGTGGGCCGTTGGTCCATGGAAGGAACAACTTTCCACGGTTAGGCTGGTCATAGTGGGGAGTAACTTATACTAGTGTCATGCATATAACACTAGTTTAAGTTACTATTTTCACAGTGCAAGTTAACATAGTAGTAGTGTCATAGATGGCTTCATTTATTAGTTTGTAGACTCATCTTGTATTGGGAAGCGCTATGTTACAGTAACATATTATGTTACTACTTCTTATTAACTACTTGCCACATAAGCAAAAATTTCTTGGAGTGCACTATGTTACTCGCTAAGTTACTCCCACTATGACTAGCCTTAGTCATGACCTGGTGGTGCTTCGATTTCTTGCATGTTGCGCACTGGACGAAGGTACATCGGTGACTGGGGAAGAAGTGGGGCGGCGAAGGTCCGACGAGCTCTATGCCAGTGGCGACAATCTCAGAGGATCATGGGGAGCATTGAAATTGCTTCTTTTTTTTGAGGGGTAAGCATTGAAATTGTTGTTTCACTCGGTTGGTCATGTGGCCAACTAAAGTTCTGGGCCTATGAGGATTCTGGAAGGGCATATACGGCCCACTCCATTCCTTGTGATGTTGTTTAGCTTGGGAGGGGGGCATGCAGCTGTGGCTGGCTGCGCGACCCAGCTCAGCATGGTCTCTTTGTCATCTCTACTCCTAAAAGTTGATGATCGGTGCCGGTCCATTTCCTGTGTTGTTTAGCTTGTTTGCAAGCTCACAAAACATGTCTTTGTCTTTGGTCACAAGATCTCTGCATTCACTATTAAGAATCCACTCTTTTCCTCCGGATATGTAATCTCTAAGATTAGCCACGAGACTAAGATTTCTCATAGTCTTCTCATATTCTTCATTAATTTTGTCACTCTCATTATAGTCATCATGTTCACCAATGTCATCATCACCTAGGGCACTGAATTCATTAATTTCGTGATCATGACATTGTTCAAGAGAATGAATTCGAATAGCTTCTAAGATGATATTACTAATAATTCTAACATCGCCTTTAGCACACATGAGATCTCTAAGCTCAAAATGGCACTCATCAAAGTTAGGATCAGTAGGCTTCATCTTATGAAAAAGCAATTGTCTTGTGAAGAATCTCATCAAGATTCTTTAGAGAGTAATTTGGATATCCCTTTTTCAAATATCTCCACAAGGTATAGGCACATTCAAAGTTTGGCATACATCTAAGAACAAGATTTGATAAATCTCTAACAATAAGATTGACATTTCTAAGATTATGAAGCATCTCAAGTTGTTCCTTGGGAGTGGGGTGCAAGGGATCAATGAGAGGCACATAAGGATTATGAATCTACTTGCTCAAGTTGAATTCATCAAATATATCGAACATTTCATCTCTCCATAAGTTGTAGTACTCTCCATTGAGAATAGGCACTCTACATCTAAGACTCCCCAACGTAGACACACACATCTTCCTACAATGGTGATTAAACTAAAGCAATGGGGACCAAAGCTCTGACACCAATTGAGGGATCGAGAAGATAGGTCTAGAGATGGGAATAGACACTAACAAGGCAAAAGGTGCAGTTTAATTTTCTTGAAACTTAGGCAGATTTTAGCACAAGTTAAGTGGCAACCAATATAATCTACACATGCATATATAGAATATGTTCATTGGATAAAGAACAATATGCAAAGCAAGAAAGTAAGGTGGTAGAGTTTGGAAAATCAAACGCAATGAAGAAACAGTGATTTTTGGTGCGGTTCCATAGGTGGTGCTATCGTACATCCTGGTGATGGAGACTTAAACCCACGGACGGTAACGGCTGTACGAGTCCACGGAAGGCTCCACCCACGAAGGGTCTATGAAGAAGCAACCTTGTCTATGTCAACATGACTTATGCCCACGAAGGACTAGCATCACTCGGGGTAGATCTTCACGAAGTAGGCGGCATCCTTGCCATTACAAACTCGTTGGTTCAACTCCACAAGCTTTGGAGGCTCCCAAGTGACACCTGGCCAACGTAGGAGACACCACTCTTCAAAAGGTAATATATATTTTTGTTGATGATGAACTCCTTGCTCTTGTGCTTCAAAATATAGTCTACTCAATACTCAATCACTCTTTCACAGATTTGGCATGGAAAGCAACTTGAGGGGCTAGAAATCAAGGATCAAATGTTGGAGTGGAACCCCCTTGATTTCAACACAAGTGTATGTAGTTTTCTCTCAGAAAATGGATATGGGAAGTGGTAGTTTTGTCTTGGTTTCTCTCACTGAGAGTTGGTGGAATGGGTGGGCGTATATATATAGGTAGCACTAAAAATCTAACTATTGCACACCTTTATGCACAACTCAGTGGGGCTGGGTGAAACCACTCTGTGAGACTGACTAGTGCAAAAGGTTTGAACTTTAGGCTTTTCGGTGAGACTGGATAAAACAGCTCGGAGGGACCGATTGGTGAAGACCTAAGCACTTTCCACAATTCGGTGACACCGATCGAAACCACTCGGGAATTCTGAGATGAAATTGATAGGTTACAGAAGGTTTACCAGTGCACTTCGGTGGGACCGAATGTCATCCCGGCGAGACCGAGTTGCTAGGGTTTAGCCAGTGGCTCTGCCAAGTGTATCTCGGTGAGTCCGGATGAATGTGTATTGATGGGACCGAGATTGACTTTAGGGTTTTGGACAGATAGGAATGTGAGGGTGTGGTTGAGGGTTTTGGAGCAATATCTCTAAGCACCTTGATCAAATGATTCATGATCAAAACCTCACCCCCTTTTTAATAGTATTGGCTTTCCTATGAACTCAATGTGATTTGTAGAGTCTTGAAGCTTTGCCAACATTGTTCCTTAGTAGCTTGAGGGGTCCAATCTCCACTCATCTGCTTGCCTAGGTTGAACTTTTCCTGAAATGTACTTGAGGAAAACATCAGTCCAATAACATGTATGTCGACATGAATTGCCAAAACCACCAAGGAAGCAAATGTGCTTGCACCCGCACATCCCTCTT
>NC_041390.1:121609357-121617845 GCF_002162155.2 Triticum dicoccoides | reverse complement strand
GCTAGGGTTCCAACCGTCGCCGCTCTCATGCTATCCTCTCGTTGCGATGCCAGCCTCCGAATAGCTCCTAGCCACGACCGACGGTACCGACCCTGCCTTCGGCTTACCTCACCCGGACGTTCCTCTATGATGCAGCCGCCAAGGATCAAGGGCGACGAGGTTCCAATGCTGCGGTGATTTGAGGCACATGTGGGAGGGGCACGTTTTTGGCGACACAGCAGGTGAGGTCGTCTTTGTTCTTGACTACATGTGATGATGAGAAGGGTATGCTTGGCCAACTGCTTCATGTAGTTTTGTGATCATAGGCTGCTACAGGATAGTATTGAGTTATGTATGCTAAAGCAGTCGGAATGATGAGGAAGTGCAGCGGGTGTCGGCTTCAAGGCCAAGTAGGTTTGGTTTCCCTCTCAGATCCCACCATCCCTTGTCTTCTTGCTACGATTCCACGGATGATTAAAATCTCTCTCTCTCTCTCTCTCTCTCTCTCTCTCTCTCTCTCTCTCTCTTTGTGTCTGTGTGTGTGTGCACGCGTCTGCATGTGAAAAGACTGGCGGTGCACAATATGTATTGAACCCTTATTGTTTAATTACAGTAAGCAATCACCTTATGGCATTTACTGTGTGTCTGTGTCCATCCCACCTTATGGCATTACTGTATATTGCATGTAGTATCTTGTAGTGGCAGCAAATATGACAATCAAGACTTTATTTTCTACAGATGAGTATCTGGTATCAACAGTATCAGCATCTTATAATACTAACTTGTAGTGCTTCATTTAACAAATTTTTGTACAACATACTATTGTATTTGAAATTTTAATGAAATTAACTGTTGATTTTTTCTTCAACAGGATTGAGCGATACGTATAATTATGAGCTCCATCCGGAATTAATAGTCGCTGCAATGTGTGTATCTAGACACCTATACACATTTAGAATGTTTGGTAGTATAAACAAAAGTAAAAAAATGCAAAAAAACAAACAAAACAAAAGCATGAAAATAAATAGAAATAAAATGTAAGGCAGTGGCCTCCCACACGCGCTGGGCTAGCCCCATTTGTGCAGGTGACTGGTTGTGCGCGCTAGTTGGACCGGCCATTGGCGAGCTCCATTTAGGCGAGAGCTGACTCTCTCGCGCGTCAAGCGGGGTATAGGGCTAGTTTGGTTTGTGTCCACGGCTTCGTGGCTGGGGAAATAATGTTGCCTGGTGTGGACACGATTTGAAGTTGTTCGGCTGCCTGGTCAGGCAAAGTTGAATGGGAGGCGTTTGGATACTGCCCTGGCCTGGGTAGCTACTAGGAATAAAAAATAAGCTCATGAGCCCATGTACGTGGACTAGTTGCTGCCATTAAAGCTCAGGCACGTGATTTCTTCGGCCAGGCGCTCGAATTCTCATGTCTAGGCCAGGCTAAGTACCTCCCTGGATTCATTGCCCAGGCTAACCACTCCTCATGCGAATCCAGGCCAGACTACACCAGGTTTGTTCAGGACATGAACCAAACAACATACTCCCTCCGTTCTTAAATATAGGGTGTATAGTTTTTAGCATGAAAATTAAAGAACGCATGAGAAGTGAAAATTTCACAAGTTTTGGACGAGATTACACCTGACTAATTAACATGAGAAAATAAAAGAGTTTGCCTAATATAAGTAAATATAATCAAATCCTTAAAAAAAAATTATTCAAACGAGTGGTGCAACGCAAGACACCTTATATTTCAAACTTTTTAAAAAAAATCTATACACCATATATCAAGAAACGGAAGGAGTACATGCAAGACCCAGGCATGCGCCAGGCCAGGCCAGGCTTTTCCAGGATGTGATCCAAACTAGCCCATAGTCGCTCCCATCTATAGCGAACCTGGCAAGGCGTTGATGGACTGTGTTGGACAGTACTTCCTCCTTCCTAAAATATAAGGCATGTTTAATTTTTTTTATCTTTGTTGCATAACTTTGACTATAATTTTTTATTTATTATATGTCTTACAAAATTAGTATAAAACATGAAATAAAAAGAATTGCAAGACAAATAGGATAATGACATTTTTACATGTTAACCTACGCATTTTGGTATACATTAATTATCAAACAAAGTCAAGCGCACCTTATATTCACATTAAAATGCACCTTAAAAAATAAGAGCGTTTAGATCACTGCTTTAATGATCTACTCCCTCAGTTCATTTTTATAAGTTGTTTTAGACAACTGAAATTAAGTTGTTTTGCATGATGTTTGAAATGTCTATAGTGCCTTACTAGCTTATCCCGCGCGGCGACACGCCGCGCCCCTCAATCAGTCGCGACTATGTAGACTGTAGTCCAAGAAATAGAGTAATATAGAATTCATGAAGACAACTGTCAATACTCAATGTGCTGGATAACATTTAAATATGTACACGAAGAATTCATGTTTTAACGAAACAATTCAAGGAGTTTAAGCACCAACATATCAATAGAGTGATGTATTGTCGATGTGTCATACATCGATTTAGGAGATATCTCGACTTCAAATCCAAAAGAAAGAAAGATATAACAACTACTTCGACCTTATTCAATAATAAGTATCATGCATACTTATTTTGGTGCTTCTCGCCGGAAGCACTTCCGTTGAAGGAACACCATTCAGAAGATAATTCCGCTCTAAAAGAAAAAAATTAACAATTAATTCGGTCTTATCCAATGGTAAATGTTGTGCAGGTTGGCACTTCTCACTTAAAGCACTAATATGAAAAAACAATGTATACAATAATCTGAACTGTAGTATCATGCAGAGGAACATATTACAAAAAGACTCACATGAAACAGTAAATTAGCCCGTCCAAGTAATGTACAATGAAGCTGCTCATGCATAAACATGACAGTACACGAAAAACCTGAAATTTTAATACTTCCTTACCACGGTACCAAGAATACAGGAGACACACATGTACGTGGAAAGTCAAACAAAATCAACTCATTCATGTTTTGCTGGAAATTAACGAACCTTGGAGGATCGAGATGTTGTTTCCCTGCACCCCTTGTTCTTCGCTGCATGCAGTCCCAATTTCCACACATCAATCATCTGCTTGTAGATTAGAAGATCTTGGACGTGGCTACTTCCTCTCTATATACAATTCCCCAAATATATATGAGCAAAATGATACAAAAGGTTCGCCAAAAAATGGGACTCTCTATGTACAATCCTTCCAATCTGTAATCAAAATGATACAAAAGGTTCACCAAAAATCAAACAGCCTGCCGGTGAAGGAGCATTGTTGTTGGCTGCTGGGGTGCTTTGAAGATGGTTTTCACCTTGGAAAATAAATGGAAGAGTGACCATATAAATAGAGCGTACCCCTTCATCATTGACCCCATACATTTCAAGTACTACTTCTACAGGCTCAAATGAAAGCACTGGTACATGATCACTTGTACCATTTGCTCAGGAAATATTTTCCAAGAAATGGTGATTGGATCCACCAGAAACCAACTATCCACTAAGAAATAGGACCCTGGCCGTTCTGCTGACCATGGGAAATCTGAGAACTGCTCCCCTCATGGACATCGATCATGTGTCTTATATTACCTAAAGCAAAACCCATTGATGAGGAAAGCACTATTATTTGAAACAACAAAATGTAACCATGTAGACCAGGATACCATTGACCAACAAATGAAGATTCATCAAAGAATGGCATGCAAAACGTAGCGCTAACTCAGCTATGTGAAGCATAGTAAGATCATGGGGTACAGGTGATTGCTTCATAGGGTTTCAAGAACTTAACTATTAATATTTGAAAATTATACACGCTTAATATAGTTAAGACCTTTTAGGTACAAAAATTACAATAATCTGAACATTGAGTAACCAAGATTGTAGACCATATGTGATTGAGTTGTAGCACATAGCTTGGATCTTGGTTGTTCCTTCTCTCCCTTCTCTGTTCTACTCTCTCCCGAACATTCTGAATTTTTAACATTTGCATGTAGTTTTTGAACTAAACTTCGTGCAGACAGACCATCTCATTGTTGCCTATTCTAGATGTGTACAACATAAGCAAAATAATCACAATAATGTACTCCCTCCGTCCCAAAATAAGTGTCTCAATTTTGTACTAACTTCTTTTGAGACGAAGGGAGTACTACATTACAATACAGTCAGACCTAATAACCGATCTCCTGCATTATACTCTCATCAAAATAGCCGCATCCTTCCATGATCAAAATCTCATTGCCTATAAGCAAATAGTTCGGTTAGTACAGCGGCAAATGAGTTCCTACCTTCCTGGGCAACTATGATGCAAACTTGTTGGTTTGCCTTCATATGCAACTCCGCTGCTCCATTCATCTTTGGAACTGCTAATCTAGTTCCGGTTTGCATCAGATTACACCAAGCTCTCGTAACAGTTATACAGCCTATGGGATTCTTCCAGGTTAGATCAGCAATAACTTCACGCCATGCACCCTTTGAAGGGAAGAAAACTGACCAACCTGAAATTGAAAAGCTACAATGTTTTTCCAGTAATGTGCAGTAAAAATCCATCCATCTCGTGCGTCCAGAGGGGCTTCTTTTTTTATAAATTTTCTCATCTTCACCCTACAATTAAATTATGTCATAGTTAGGAAACAATACTTTCCAAATTTTTATTTTCTAAAAAAGAAAGTAAATAGCTTCAAAGGAAGATAAAAGCAGAAAATATCCAATCGGATTAGTTACTTGGCAATAAAAATATCTTGTCTGGTATGTGGTGGGCGAAGGGATTTCCTGACCAAGTTAAATCGACAACATGGCACCAGCACCTCGGAAAATCGTTTGCATAGTTTTGAGACCCTTGCTCCGAAGCATTACCTGTTCTGCATGCACAACGATCATTCGATCAATATGACTTCATGTGCATCATTGGAGTCTGTTAGATACATCTCATAAAAAAATCAAGTTCTTATACCAACTTCTCCGTAACAGATTATAGCAGAATAGAGCAATGAGAAGAGCAAGTAAGTGGAATAAATAAGTAAAACAGTAATGCTTACCAGTCTTGTGATGTTACTCAGTCCTCTATGTTGGTCGGGGGATAGATCAAATGGATGTTGGTTTTGTTGGAGCTTGAAATCCACTGAACTTACAACATCTAAGAAGGCTCACCCTGGACCAACAAGATTACCTTCTACTCCCTCTGTAAACTAATATAAAAACGTTTAGATCACTATTTTAGTATTCTAAACGCTCTTATATTAGTTTACGGAGGGAGTATTTATCTGTAGCCTGCCCACGTTGAAGAAAGTTTAACTGGGGATAAATGTAGCATGACCTGTTCAGTATATTAAGCAGTACCAGTTCAGTATATTCTACAAGGATACACATTCAAGATCCGTGAGGACAACATTTTAAGCCTACTGCAAAAAAATAAAAATTCTTCAGCATCAAAACCATGCAAATTAATGGTGGATACACCAACTACCTTGGCCAACCGTATCTATTGTAGGGCTTGGAATTATTTAAATTAAAGCCAAAAACATATGTAAACAACGATAAGAAAAAACTAATTAATATTATCATCTCAAGGCTGTAGAACTGCAACTAAAAACAGCCGGCGTACAACTTGCGTTAGAATTAATAAGAAGCATGGTTGATTAATTAATGAAGATGGATTAACTATGGGCACCCACAACCTCAAGTGTGCGCCCAGATCAATAGAAGCAAACACGGACACACGCACCCACCACGCACAGAAACACACTGAGAGACGATACAGCGGAGCCGTGCACGCACGCTATGCAGCGGCAGCCCCCGCAAGTCGGAAGCATGCAACGCAGCGCACGGGGCGGTAGGACACACGGCCAAGAGAGCGAGGGCGAGGGCGAGGCAGCCGCCATGCGAGCACTATGCTGAAGTTCACATGGAGTCAGGGCGACAGGGAGCTGGAGCGCCTCCTAGCGTCGTTTTCGATGGGGCGCCGGCGGCCTGGCATGCATGAGGTCGACACGGCGAGCGCAAGATAGAGCGGGGTTGGATGGGATCAAGGCGCCGACGGGTCGGGCGAGCACGAGGTCGAGATCGCCGAGGCCGACGGCAGAAGCAATCCCTTTTTTGGAGTCCAGAGAGCTCAGGTCGTTGGAGGCGTCGGCGCGGTCGTCTGCAGTACGCAGCTCCTCGGCGACCGCGACATTAGCATGTCCTAGCAATAGACAGCGACCTGAGCGCAACCATCGCCGTCGTAATACACGGCGACAAAGTGTCGCGGGAGGCGGAATGAGGTCGCTGATTTGTTAGAAGCGGGGGACGACGACGATGGCCTCCTCCATCACCGAGCAACGTCCGCAAAAGTATACGAGACGCTTTTGCATGTACCACCAGAGACCAACGCGGTCTCAGCGGCCACCGCAGACATGACGTGGAGAGGAGAGAGGGCGGTTCGGCATCGGCGGAGGCGACGCTGTTGCAGTCATTGGCGACGCAGCAGGCGCTCGGCGCTCCATCACACGGACGCCTGTTCGTCCGGTGTAACGCCCGGATAATTAATCTACAGTGAATCTCCGCTAATGATGCCACGTCACCTCGGTTACTGTTGATAAACCCGTGTAGTTCGAAACCCAGTTCAAAATTCAAATTTAAAATAAAGGCAAACAATAAAAGTTTTCAAATATTAAAACTAAAATGTTTGGAGTGAGCCAAATAATCCATATTAAATATTGGTGAAGAAACCACACCTTTATAAAATGTTTAAATAATATGAGATGGGTAAAACAGCAGCAAAACAATTATTTTAAATGCTTTTAAATACTAAACAAATGTTAATCTAGTTTATATAATCACCAAACTTTTTGGAGTAGGTGGCCTATGTTATTATACTAATTTAGGAGTAGGGGTTATATTTTTGTAAAGCTGTTTTGCTAACTAAAATAAATAAAATAGAAAAGGGAAAAATAATAAAAACAAAAAAAACAAAAGAAATTAAAAGCCCCTCCCCCTCACTGGGCCTCGGCCCAGCTGGCCATCCAACTAGGCCGGCCCACCTAACCCTTGCTTAACCCCCTGCCTCTCCCCGTGACCTAGTCACTACCCAGTCAACCCCCCACGATCCCCTTCTCCCCTCCCCGCGCGATCTGGATCGGGCGCACGCCCCGCCCCCGACACGGTCGCCCTCGCCGCCCGGAACGACTTCGCCGCCCGAGGACCTCGCTGGACCGCCTCCACCTCGTCGCCGCCTTCCTCGTCTTCCTCCCCGACTCGCGTCACCAAGCCTCGCCGCCCTGTGCCCCTGCAACGCTGGTGAGGCCATCGGCCTCCGCCTTCCCTCCTCCTCTTCCCCTTCGTCGCCTTGCACACTCGCCGACCGGGCCTCGAACGTGCTCACCACGACCACGCCGCGCCCCTACCACCGCACCGCTCTGCCGACTCCGCCCGCCCGCGCCTGCTGTTGCTTCAGCGACGGCCACCGTCCGCAGCTCGAACCGCTCCCCCACCTGTCGGTTCCCGGCCACATCTGCTACGTCGTTGCCCTGTCCGCCATGCCCGCCTCTGCTCGCCCGCGCCCTCCCTTGCGTCCTTGCACGCATCCGCCACGCCGGCGCCGCCCAGCTCCGCCATGGCCCTCCTCCCTTCACCCCGCGGCCTCCCTCTGCTTCCACTGGAAGCGCGTGAGCGCGCGCTCGCCCCCGGTGGCCTCCGTGACTCGAGTTGCCGCCCATAGCAGCGATCTGGCGTGCCTCCGCCGTGGCTCGAGGCCACCAGCGTTTAATCGCCGGCCTAATAGGCCGTTAGTGCTAATTGCGCTGTTAACCCTCCTGATAAGCCACTAACACATGGGGCCACCCCGCTAATTAATTAGTTGGCTAAATAAACCTCTTTTAATTTACCTCTCATTGACAGTCGGGCCCCACCACTTGTTTGAGTTAATTTAAAAGGTTAAACTCTGGTAAAACGGGCTCTGTCTATGACAGGTGGCCCCCTGGTCAGTTTGACTAGTCAACGTCCACAGTTGACTGCTGACTGGGCAGTCAACTGGGACCACTGTCAGCCTTTGGTTCAGTATTGTGTGTACTGGACCGAGTGCACGTAGCCCTTTTCCTTTTACATTTCGAAATTAATATTAATCCAGAAAATCCAGAAATCAATAAAACTTTTAAAAAATCATATAAAATAAATTGTAACTCAGATGGAAAAACTTTGTACATGAAAGTTGCTCAGAACGACGAGACGAATCCGGATACATAGCTCGTTCGTCCGCCACGCATCCCTAGCATAGGGAACACACAACTTTTCCCCTCCGGTTCATCAGTCCGAAAACGCGAAACACTGGGGATAATTTCCCGGATGTTTTCCCCCTTCACCGGCACCACCTCGTACCCCGTTAGGGCACACCTAGCATCGCGCTTTGTCATGTCATGCATCGTCATGCATTTGTTTGCATTATATTTATTGTTTCTTCCCCCTCTTCTCTCGCTAGACATCGAGACCGACGCCGCTGCTACCCAGTACGACTACGGTGTTGACGACCCCTCTCTCTTAAC
>NC_041390.1:121600937-121609027 GCF_002162155.2 Triticum dicoccoides | reverse complement strand
TGATCACCAGATATCACCTACTCTTTTCTCTACTGCTTGCATTAGAGTAGTATAGCATGTTACTGCTTTTCATTAATCCTATTCTGATGCATAGCCTGTCCTTGCTACTACTGTTGTTACCTTTACCTGCAATCCTAATGCTTAGTATAGGATGCTAGATTATCATCAGTGGCCATACATTCTTGTTCGTCTGCCATGCTATATTATCGGGCCGTGATCACTCGGGAGGTGACCACGGGTATATTCTATATACTTTATACATGATACATGTGGTGAATAAAGTCGGGTCGGCTTGTGGAGCACCCGCGAGTGATTCGCGGATTGGGGGCTGAAAGGACCTTTGTCCCAACGGACCTCTGTGTGGATCTTTGTGGCGAAGCGACAGGGCAGGTTGTGACCACCTAGGAGAGAGGTGGGCCTGGCCCTGGTCGGTGTTCGCGGATACTTAACACATTTAATGAGATCTTGGTATTTGATCTGAGTCTGGCTACTGGCCTATACGCACTAACCATCTACGCGGGGACAGTTATGGGCACTCGACGTCGTGGTATCAGCCGAAGCCTTCGTGACGTCAGTGACTGAGTGGCGCGCACCGGATTGGACCGTAAGCCTGCTCTTGTATTAAGGGGGCTAGTTCTGTTTCCGACCGCGTTCGCAACGTGCAGGTGTGCAAAGGGCGATGGGCCCAGACCCCTGCGCCATAGGATTTAGACCGGCGTGTTGACCTCTCTGTTGTGCCTAGGTAGGGCTGCGATGTGTTGATCTTACGAGGCCGGGCATGACCCAGGAAAGTGTGTCCGGCCAAATGGGATCGAGCGTGTTGGGATATGTGGTGCACCCCTGCAGGGAAGTTAATCTATTCGAATAGCCATGATCTTCGGTAACAAAACGACTTGGAGTTGTACCTTGACCTTATGACAACTAGAACTGGATACTTAATAAAACACACCCTTCCAAGTGCCAGATACAACCGGTGATCGCTCTCTCACAGGGCGACTAGGGGAGGATCATCGGTTAGGGTTATGCTATGCGATGCTACTTGGAGGACTTCAGTCTACTCTCTTCTACATGCTGCAAGACGGAGGCTGCCAGAAGCGTAGTCTTCGACAGGATTAGCTATCCCCCTCTTATTCTGGCATTCTGCAGTTCAGTCCACCGATATGGCCTTTACACATATACCCATGCATATGTAGTGTAGCTCCTTGCTTGCGAGTACTTTGGATGAGTACTCACGGTTGCTTCTCCTTCTTTTCCTTCTATCCCTTCTACCTGGTTGTCGCAACCAGATGTTGGAGCCCAGGATCCAGACGCCACCGTCGACGACGACTCCTACTACACCGGAGGTGCCTACTACTATGTGCTGCCCGCTGACGACGACCAGGAGTAGTTAGGAGGATCCCAGGCAGGAGGCTTGCGCCTCTTCCGATCTGTATCCCAGTTTGTGCTAGCCTTCTTAAGGCAAACTTGTTTAACTTATGTCTGTACTCAGATATTGTTGCTTCCGCTGACTCGTCTATGATCGAGCTCTTGTATTCGAGCCCTCGAGGCCCCTGGCTTGTAATATAATGCTTGTATGACTTATTTTATTTGTAGAGTTGTGTTGTGATATCTTCCCGTGAGTCCCTAATCTTGATCATACACGTTTGCATGTATGATTAGTGTATAATTGAATCGGAGGCGTCACAAGTTGGTATCAGAGCCGACTGCCTGTAGGAATCCCCCTTCACACTCCTTGGCCGAAGTCGAGTCTAGACAT
Organism: Triticum dicoccoides; assembly: GCF_002162155.2. Taxonomy (NCBI): domain Eukaryota; kingdom Viridiplantae; phylum Streptophyta; class Magnoliopsida; order Poales; family Poaceae; genus Triticum; species Triticum dicoccoides. The sequence goes on along the minus strand of NC_041390.1, from coordinate 121,607,271 downwards.
TGCAAAAACTTTTTACTAACATGGCTGTGTGTCTTACGGGCCCACGTCGCCATTTGGGTGGTATTAGGATCTTTTACTCCTCGTCTATACTCTAGGACATTGAACTCTCTCCTACTCGGGTTAAACGATTTTACTAACTCTAACACTAGGATCACGTGACCACGTTCACCCCAAAGTTGGATAAGCCCTAGTTATTCTTTAGAGTGGTATTTGAACATTATCCACATTGTCATTTGACTCCTGTGAAAACATCTTTGTTTTCAGATGGAACCCACGAGGCAGGTCGTGCGCCACACGACGGCCATTGGTGCCTCAGGATCACCTGCTGTGTTGGTTGAGATGATGACCTATCTGGGTTATCGCTGGCACCCTGAGTACACCGTCTATGAGGAGTTTCAGGACTTCAACCAGGAGCAGTACCGTGCCATCGTCCACCTCTACTCTCGGGAGTATGACTCCACTACCGTGCTGCACACTGCTCATGGTGTTGGAGTGACAATCGATATGGCGGTCCACGATGCTGCTTATGCTGCTCTGACACGTCTTCGTGGAGAGTATCAGGAGTTGGACACCTCCCCCTTCAGGCACATTGCTATCGCATTCGATGTTGGTGCGAAGGGATACTACACTGCTGCCTACTCCACTATCACCCGAGAGCCCTTCTACCATCAGAACCTGGTTCTGCATGCTGATGGGCTGGATAGAGCTAACTGAGCTCTTTGCCACGAGTTGCACACCACCCGTCAGCACCTGTATCGTGCTCTGACGCTGTTGCACCCCTCTGTCTGCTCTGGTGATCTGTCGCGTTCTGCGATCTATCCTGCCCGGACCGTGATGCCCTAGGGCGTCGGCTGGCCAGATGTGGGAGGCTACTCTCCTGCATTGGGTCCTCTCCTGCCACCTGCGCATCGGGTTCCGCGCCAGAGTATCCGCGGACCCCAGGCTACTCGCGTGGAGGTCTTCCCTTCACGTCACTACCAGCTGTCGGGCTACACCTACCTCCGCAGTACCGCATGGGACTGATGTAGACTTGCTTGTTAGTGTTAGATGCATTCGACGCGAGCTTGTGTGCCGCCTATGATGTCTTAGCCTGTGTACCGAACTCTGTGTAACGAACTCTATGCACGATCTCTTTTGTAAGATATGCCGACTACTATGTAGTATCTATCGTGCTGCTTTCGTTGCGCATGTTTCATCATGAATGATTCTTGTCTTTGCAAATTTCTCAATGCTGAAACTACCCCTGTTATATATTAGCAGGATGGTTAGACCAGGTGGTCGTGGTCGTGGTGGCAACGCCCCACCACCGCCTGAGTACATGGCTGGGATGATGCAACAGTTTGAGCTGAATCGTCAGTTCATGGAGAATATTATGGCTCAGTTTCCTCGCCCCAATATGAACCAGCAGCCAACCCAAGTGACTCTGCAGGATTTCATGCGCCTCAACCCAACCGTGTACCGCAGCTCAACTCAGCCTCTGGATGCTGACGACTGGCTCCGTGACATCACCTATGAGATGGAGTCTGCTGATGTAGCCCCTGCCAGCTATGTCACCTTTGCTTCCTTCTTCCTGAAAGGACCCGCGACTCAATGGTGGGACAGCCATAGGCATACTCTGCCAGCTGGAACAATCATCACTTGGCCAGACTTTCAAGCTGCCTTCCGTGCTCGCTTCATTCCTCAGGGAGTCATGGACCGGAAGAAGTGTGAGTTCCGCAACCTCACCCAAGGCAACAAAACTGTGGAAGCTTACCAGCGGGAGTTTCTGGACTTGTCCCGCTATGCTGAAGAGGACATTGCAACTGATGCACGCAGACAGGAGAAGTTCCGTGATGGCCTTCAAGCTGACATCAAGCTCGCACTTCTAGTGCATGACTTTGCTGATTTCGCCACTCTGGTGAACAAAGCCATCAATGTCGAAACTGGTCTGCAGGAATACCAGAGCTCTCACAGGCGCAACCGTGACACGGGCTCATCTTCGGGCCCATCTTTGTAGAAGCGTAAGATATGGATTCCCAACAGTATGTACCAGCCAAATGCACCTGCCCCAAGGCAGACCTATGTTGCACCTCGTCTGCCTGCTCCTCCAACTAGGCAGCCAAGACTTCCAGCTCCACCACCACAAGCTCATGTTCCCACTCCCAATAATGGTCTCTGCTACAAGTGTGGTCAGCCAGGTCACCGTGCTAGGGATTGCAATCAGAACCAGAATCAACTGGCCCTCCCAGCAACTGGCCTTGGAAGCAACCAGCCTCGCAACAACAGTGCCAAGTATTATGGTCGTGTTCATGCCAACCATGTTGATCTCAATGAAGTTCTAGACCAGCCTGCTACCGTGATGGGTACACTCCTCGTAAATTCAGTACCAGCATCTGTTTTATTTGATACGGGAGCATCGCATTCATTCATATCAGCTGAGTTTGCTTTCATGCATGGCATTAAATACGAAGAGATGAACACTGCGATTGTGGTACACACTCCTGCGGGCCAGTGTCAAACCTCTATGGTTAGTCACGATGTTCCCGTTGAAATTGAAGGACTGGAATTCCTTGCCGCTCCCATCGTACTGAAGTCCTGTAGCATCGACCTCATTCTGGGAATGGATTGGTTGAAAGCGCATACTGCTTCTATAGTTTGCGCCACTAAGGTCGTCCATCTGCTACACCCTACTGATGAAATAATTGCTTACCAAGCTCATCTAGTTCAGAACGCCGAGGCACGTCTTTATGCCTTGAATGCATTGAACGCTGCACCACTCGAGGGCATTGGAAACATTCCCGTCGTTCGTGAATTCCAAGATGTCTTCCCAGAAGAACTTCCAGGGATTCCCCCTGCTAGAGCTGTCGAATTCATCATCGACTTGAAACCCGGCACTACCCCTATAGCTAAACGACCCTACAAGATGCCGCCGCATGAACTCATTGAGCTTAAGGAGGAAATCGACAAATCTCTTGTCAAAGGTTTCATTCGCCCAAGTTGCTCTCCTTGGGGAGCACCTTCTCTCTTTGTTAAGAAGAAGGATGGGACAAACCGATTAGTCCAAGACTACCGTCCTATAAACCAAGCTACCATTCAGAATAAATATCCTCTTCCCCGGATCAATGATCTTTATGATCAACTGGCTGGCTCATCAGTGTTCTCCAAACTCGACTTGAGGTTGGGTTACCACCAGATCCGTGTTCGTGAGGAGGACATCCCAAAAACCGCCTTCGTGACTCTGTATGGATCATACGAGTACACCGTCATGTCATTCGGCTTAACGAATGCTCCCGCCACCTTCTCTCGTCTGATGAACTATATATTCATGGATTACCTCGACAAGTTTGTCGTGGTTTATCTGGATGATATCCTTGTATTTTCCAAGAACGAAGAAGAACATGCTACACATCTTCGTCTTGTGCTGGAAAAATTTCGAGAGCATCAACTGTATGCTAAGTATTCCAAGTGTGAATTCTGGCTCCCCGAAGTAACCTATCTTGGGCATGGCATCTCCAAGAATGGTATTGCCGTCAACCCTGAACGATTTCAGGCTATTCTCGATTGGACTCCTCCGAAGAATGTGAAGCAAGTCCGAAGTTTTCTCGGCCTCGCTAGCTATTGTCGTCGATTCGTCGAGAACTTCTCCAAGATTGCCAGGCCTCTGACTAATCGGTTGCATAAGGGTGTCAAGTTCGAATGGACAGACAAGTGTCAGGAAAGTTTCCAGGCGCTCAAAGACAAGTTGACTTATGCCCCCGTGCTTGCTCCACCTGATACTAAGAAGGACTTCGTCATTTACTGCGACGCTTCCTGTCAAGGATTAGGTTGTGTCCTAATGCAAGAGCGCAGAGTGATTGCTTATGCCTCTCGTCAACTGCGCCCTCACGAAGAAAACTACCCAGTTCACGACCTCGAGCTTGCTGCTGTCATTCATGCACTGAAGCAGTGGCGACACTACCTTCTCGGTAATCGTTGCGAGATCTTCACCGATCACCAAAGTCTGAAGTATCTATTTACTCAGCCAGATCTGAACCTCCGTCAGCAAAGATGGATGGAGACTGTTGCAGACTTTGACGTGGGTATATCATATACCCCCGGCAAGGCTAATGTAATGGCTGATGCCTTGAGCCGCAAGTCTTACTGCAACCACCTCCAGGTTCACAAAGTTCAGCCCTCGCTTGTCGAAGAATTTAGAAAGCTGAACCTTCATATTGTTCCTCCTGGAGCACTCGCTCCCCCTCCCTCGGAGTTCCGCAAGATGAATCTTCTTGTTGTTACTAAGCGTTCTCTAAATACCCTGGCTGTCGTACCAGATCTCGTAGCTGGTATAAAGACTATTCAAGGTTATGGCTCTGAAGTCCATAAGATTAAACGCCATCTAGCAGAAGGAAAGCCCTCATTCTTCACTATCGCCGATGATGGCGCCTTGTATTTCAAAGGCCGCCTAGTGGTACCATGTTCGAAGAAAAACCTGGATAAGACTAAAAGGGTTATGCAAGAAGCTCATGATACGCCTTTGTCCATCCATCCTGGTAGTACAAAGATGTACCAGGATATTCGTCAAAGATTCTGGTGGTCTAATATGAAGCAGGACATTGCTTGTTATGTTGCTGAGTGTGACGTTTGTCGCCGAATCAAAGCAGAGCATCAAAGGCCTGCTGGAACTCTGCAACCTATCTCTATTCCTGAATGGAAATGGGACCATGTTGAAATGGACTTCGTCACTGGATTTCCCAAATCGCAGAAAGGTAATGATGCTATTCTTGTCGTCATTGACCGGCTTTCCAAAGTTGCCCATTTTCTGGCGGTCAAAGAGACAATCACTGCTAGTCAGCTTGCTACTTTCTACATGACCGGAATTGTTTCACTTCACGGTATTCCACTAGTTATCAGTTCAGACCGTGGCAGCTTATTCACTTCAAGGTTTTGGGCGAGTTTCCAAGAAGCTATGGGAACTCATCTGTCGTTCAGTACTGCGTTTCTTCCTCAGTCGCAAGGACAGGTTGAACGTGTCAACCAAGTTCTCGAAGACATGCTTCGAGCTTGTGTAATCTCATTCGGCAAGAAATGGGAGGAATCTCTTCCATATGCCGAGTTCTCTTATAATAATAGCTATCAAGCTAGTCTGAAGATGTCCCCCTTCGAAGTGCTATATGGACGAAAGTGTCGAACCCCTCTGAACTGGTCAGAAACTGGGGAACGTCCACTCTTTGGTCTGGATATTATCCAACAGGCCGAAGAACAAGTTCGCATTATTCACGAGAATCTCAAGACTGCTCAGTCACGTCAGAAAAGTCAGTATGACCGTCATCACCAAGACATGGTCTATCAACCTGGCGAAAAGGCTTATCTTCGAGTTACACCAATGAAGGGTGCACACCGCTTCGGGATCAAAGGAAAGCTACCTCCCCGCTATATTGGTCCTTTCACTATTCTCGAAAGGCGTGGAAAGGTGGCATATCAACTGGAGCTTCCGCCGAACCTTTCTCAGGTTCACGATGTGTTCCACGTGTCACAACTCCGACGCTGCTTCAAGGACCCAAACCGAGCAGTGAATCATGAAGTGCTTGAATTGCAACAAGACCTCTCCTATAAAGAGCATCCGGTCCGCATTCTCGACCAAGCTGAACGCCGCACACGTCAGAAGGCGATCAAGTTACTCAAGGTCCAGTGGTCGAATCACTCTGAAGACGAAGCCACCTTGGAACGCGAGGATCGTCTTCGTGATGAATACCCCGCACTGTTTCCTTCTACCTCCTAAATCTGGGGATGAGATTTCTTATACTGGAGGAGAATTGTAACGCCCGGATAATTAAGCTACAGTGAATCTCCGCTAATGATGCCACGTCACCTCGATTACTGTTGATAAACCCGCGTAGTTCGAAACCCAATTCAAAATTCAAATTTAAAATAAAGGCAAACAATAAAAGTTTTCAAATATTAAAACTAAAATGTTCGGAGTGAGCCAAATAATCCATATTAAATATTGGTGAAGAAACCACACCTTTATAAAATGTTTAAATAATATGAGATGGGTAAAACAGCAGCAAATTGTATTATTTTAAATGCTTTTAAATACTAAACAAATGTTAATCTAGTTTATATAATCACCAAACTTTTTGGAGTAGGTGGCCTATGTTATTATGCTAATTTAGGAGTAGGGGTTATATTTTTGTAAAGCTGTTTTGCTAACTAAAATAAATAAAATAGAAAAGGGAAAAATAATAAAAACAGAAAAAACAAAAGAAATTAAAAGCCCCCCCCCCCTCACTGGGCCTCGGCCCAGCTGGCCATCCAACTAGGCCGGCCCACCTAACCCTTGCTTAACCCCCTGCCTCTCCCCGTGACCTAGCCA
>NC_041390.1:121568665-121600463 GCF_002162155.2 Triticum dicoccoides | reverse complement strand
CCCCCCACGATCCCCTTCTCCCCTCCCCGCGCGATCTGGATCGGACGCACGCCCCGCCCCCGACACGGTCGCCCTCGCCGCCCGGAACGACTTCGCCGCCCGAGGACCTCGCTGGACCGCCTCCACCTCGTCGCCGCCTTCCTCGTCTTCCTCCCCGACTCGCGTCACCAAGCCTCGCCGCCCTGTGCCCCTGCAACGTCGGTGAGGCCATCGGCCTCCGCCTTCCCTCCTCCTCTTCCCCTTCGTCGCCTTGCACACTCGCCGACCGGGCCTCGAACGTGCTCACCACGACCACGCCGCGCCCCTACCACCGCATCGCTCTGCCGACTCCGCCCGCCCACGCCTGTTGTTGCTTCAGCGACGGCCACCGTCCGCAGCTCGAACCGCTCCCCCACCTGCCGGTTCCCGGCCACACCTGCTGCGTCGTTGCCTTGTTCGCCATGCCCGCCTCTGCTCGCCCGCGCCCTCCCTTGCGTCCTTGCACGCATCCGCCACGCCGGCGCCGCCCAGCTCTGCCATGGCCCTCCTCCCTTCACCCCGCGGCCTCCCTCTGCTTCCACTGGAAGCGCGTGAGCGCGTGCTCGCCCCCGGTGGCCTTCGTGACTCGAGTTGCCGCCCATAGCAGCGATCTGGCATGCCTCCGCCGTGGCTCGAGGCCACCAGCGTTTAATCGCCGGCCTAATAGGCCATTAGTGCTAATTGCGCTATTAACCCTCCTGATAAGCCACTAACACATGGGGCCACCCCGCTAATTAATTAGTTGGCTAAATAAACCTCTTTTAATTTACCTCTCATTGACAGTCGGGCCCCACCACTTGTTTGAGTTAATTTAAAAGGTTAAACTCTGGTAAAACAGGCTCTGTCTATGACAGGTGGCCCCCTGGTCAGTTTGACTAGTCAACGTCCACAGTTGACTGCTGACTGGGCAGTCAACTGGGACCACTGTCAACCTTTGGTTCAGTATTGTGTGTACTGGACCGAGTGCACGTAGCCTTTTTCCTTTTACATTTCGAAATTAATATTAATCCAGAAAATCCAGAAATCAATAAAACTTTTAAAAAATCATATAAAATAAATTGTAACTCAGATGGAAAAACTTTGTACATGAAAGTTGCTCAGAACGACGAGACGAATCCGAATACACAGTCCGTTTGTCCGCCACGATCCTTAGCATAGGGAACACGCAACTTTTCCCCTCCGGTTCATCAGTCTGAAAACGCGAAACACCGGGGATAATTTCCCGGATGTTTTCCCCCTTCACCGGTACCACCTCGTACCCCGTTAGGGCACACCTAGCATCGCGCTTTGTCATGTCATGCATCATCATGCATTTGTTTGCATTATATTTATTGTTTCTTCCCCCTCTTCTCTCGCTAGACATCGAGACCGACGCCGCTGCTACCCAGTACAACTACGGTGTTGATGACCCCTCTCTCTTGCCAGAGCAACCAGGCAAGCCCCCCCCCTTTGATCACCAGATATTGCCTACTCTTTTCTCTACTGCTTGCATTAGAGTAGTATAGCATGTTACTGCTTTCCGTTAATCCTATTCTGATGCATAGCCTGTCCTTGCTACTACTGTTGTTACCTTTACCTGCAATCCTAATGCTTAGTATAGGATTCTAGATTATCATCAGTGGCCATACATTCTTATCCGTCTGCCATGCTATATTATCGGGCCGTGATCCCTCGGGAGGTGATCACGGGTATATTCTATATACTTTATACATGATACATGTGGTGACTAAAGTCGGGTCGGCTTGTGGAGCACCCGCGAGTGATTCATGGATTGGGGGCTGAAAGGACCTTTGTCCCAACGGCCCTTTGTGTGGATCTTTGTGGCGAAGCGACAGGGCAGGTTGTGACCACCTAGGAGAGAGGTGGGCCTGGCCCTGGTCGGTGTTCGCGGATACTTAACACGTTTAACGAGATCTTGGTATTTGATCTGAGTCTGGCTACTGGCCTATACGCACTAACCATCTACGCGGGGACAGTTATGGGCACTTGACGTCGTGGTATCAGCCGAAGCCTTCGTGACGTCAGCGACTGAGTGGCGCGCGCCGGATTGGACCGTAAGCCTGCTCTTGTATTAAGGGGGCTAGTTCTGTTTCCGGCCGCGTTCGCAACGTGCAGGTGTGCAAAGGGCGATGGGCCCAGACCCCTGCGCCATAGGATTTAGACCGGCGTGCTGACCTCTCTGTTGTGCCTAGGTAGGGCTGCGACGTGTTGATCTTACGAGGCCGGGCATGACCCAAGAAAGTGTGTCTGGCCAAATAGGATCGAGCGTGTTGGGATATGTGGTGCACCCCTGCAGGGAAGTTAATCTATTCGAATAGCCGTGATCTTCGGTAACAGGACGACTTGGAGTTGTACCTTGACCTTATGACAACTAGAACTGGATACTTAATAAAACACACCCTTCCAAGTGCCAGATACAACTGGTGGTCGCTCTCTCACAGGGCGACGAGGGGAGGATCATCGGTTAGGGTTATGCTATGCGATGCTACTTGGAGGACTTTAGTCTACTCTCTTCTACATGCTGCAAGACGGAGGCTGCCAGAAGCGTAGTCTTCGACAGGATTAGCTATCCCCCTCTTATTCTGGCATTCTGCAGTTCAGTCCACCGATATGGCCTTTACACATATACCCATGCATATGTAGTGTAGCTCCTTGCTTGCGAGTACTTTGGATGAGTACTCACGGTTGCTTCTCCTTCTTTTCCTTCTATCCCTTCTACCTGGTTGTCGCAACCAGATGTTGGAGCCCAGGATCCAGACGCCACCATCGACGACGACTCCTACTACACCGGAGTAGTTAGGAGGATCCCAGACAGGAGGCATGCGCCTCTTCCGATCTGTATCCCAGTTTGTGCTAGCCTTCTTAAGGCAAACTTGTTTAACTTATGTCTGTACTCAGATATTGTTGCTTCCGCTGACTCGTCTATGATCGAGCTCTTGTATTCGAGCCCTCGAGGCCCCTGGCTTGTAATATGATGCTTGTATGACTTATTTTATTTGTAGAGTTGTGTTGTGATATCTTCTCGTGAGTCCCTGATCTTGATCGTACACGTTTGCATGTATGATTAGTGTACGATTGAATCGGGGGCGTCACATCCGGCCCGGCGTCCCAACGATGGCGACGTAGCAGGCAGACTATATGGGTGCACGACCGTCGCCGCGCACGTCAACCTCCGTAGCCGGCCACCACTTGCGTTTGGCCTGCTACCGGTGACGCCCACCTCCAGCGCCGACAACCGGAACGCCCACAGGTCCACCATGGCCGACTCTAGGTCCTCGGCCATCACGTCGCTATCCACGTCCGAGCCATTCTGCATCAAGAATCTTCCCCAGCCGGCGATGAAGCGGTAGGCCTCGTCACAGCCTAGCTTCTTGCAGCCGAGCACGGGCCTGTCGCGGCGGTCGCGTCGTAGGCCTGGACTTGCATGTAGGAACAGCTAGCCGCGTTGCCATCTCTTGGCTCTTGCACGGCATGAGCAGCCGGTGCTGCTTGGCGACCCGGCGACGCGGACCAGCACGGATGGAAGTAGGACGAACCATCACTATCACTAAGCGACCACGAAAATCACCGGAAGACACGAGAGAGTGTGCACCGATCAGCAACGTCCGAAAGCAACGTCGACAACGGCACCGCTAGCACAACATAGACAGAGTCACCGAGGTATGGAAAGCGGCACTGCTCCCTGACAAAGAACGATGGCACCGCGTATTTGCAAATCCTGACAAATCTCGAAAAGGGTGGGGATAGCGACAACACAAATAGACCAACAGCGGCCGAACAGCAGAAAGGGACGGCACAATTGGACCAACAGCGGCTCAACAAAATCAGCGCAGATAGCGACGCGAAAACTGACCCGACAGGGACACAAACGAAATCCAACGGCCAGTAAAATTGGAAGAAATAAAGCATATAAGAAGAACAACCACGCCAGCCTGCCCCACATGCAATCAAAAATGCTAAACAAACCAAAAGAACCATCACGCCAATTCAAAAAATTTCAAATGAAAACCTGAATCCACAACGCGTTTGTACACAACCAGCTACCAAAATAATACACGTGCCCCATAGGAATTTACCCAAAAGTCTTTTTCTTCCAAGTGGATGAATCTTGGATCGAAAAAGCTCCCAGATATAGAGGCTTGGGTATACTTCCTTTGTTCTCAAATATTACGTACGGAGCAAAATAAGTGAATCTATATTCTAAAATATGTCTACATACATTCATATATTGTATTCCATTTAAAATGTCTAAAAAGACTTATATTTAAGAACAGAGGGAGTAAAAGTGAACAGAGAGTAAGTGATTTAAATACTTTTATACGTAGTATTTTTTACAGAGGGAGTATTAGGTATTTTGGGAAGGAGGGGGGGAGTATAGAAGACGTGGCCCTAGCTCCCGCGCCGCAGATGGCGAACCGGGCGGCCCAGCTCGCGGGCGTGCTCCAAGCCTGCATCAAGCGGAACCCAAAGCCCAGCCGCGCCCACGCCAAGGCTGCACACGCGCGCGTCCTCGCCGGCGGCCTCGCCGCCGACACCTTCCTCCTCAACCGCCTGGTCGAGCTCTACTCGCTCTCCGGCCTCCCGCGCGACGCCCTCCGCGCCTTCCGCACCCTGCCCCACCCCAACGCCTACTCCTACAATGCGGCGCTCTCGGCGGCCAGCCGCGCGGGCGACCTCGACGCGGCCCGGACGCTGCTCGACGAAATGCCCGAGCCGAACGTCGTCTCCTGGAACACCGTCATCTCCGCGCTCGCGCGGTCCGAGCGCGCGGGCGAGGCGCTGGGCCTCTACGAAGGGATGCTGCGGGAGGGCCTCGTCCCGACGCACTTCACGCTCGCCAGCGTGCTCAGCGCTTGCGGCTCCATGGCCGCGCTCGAGGACGGGAGGCGCTGCCATGGGCTCGTAGTCAAGGTCGGGCTTGAAGAGAATCTGTTCGTGGAGAACGCGCTCCTTGGCATGTACACCAAGTGCGGCAGCGTCGGGGATGCTGTGCGGCTGTTCGACCGGATGGCTCGCCCGAACGAGGTGTCGTTCACGGCGATGATGGGAGGGCTGGCACAGACTGGGTCCGTGGACGATGCGCTCAGGTTGTTCGCCAGGATGTGCAGGAGTGGGGTACGAGTTGATCCCGTGGCCGTGTCAAGTGTTCTGGGCTCGTGCGCACAAGCTGGCGCCAGCGAGTTCAATGTTCTTCGCGCGTTCCAGCTTGGGCAGTGCATTCACGCCTTGATCGTCAGAAAAGGCTATGGGGCAGACCAGCATGTGGGGAACTCCTTGATCGATATGTACACCAAGTGCATGCAAATGGACGAGGCTGTCAAGGTGTTCGACTCATTGCCCAGCGTCAGTATTGTTTCTTGGAACATCCTTATAACTGGATTTGGCCAGGCGGGCAGTTATGAGAAGGCTTTGGAAGTATTGAACATGATGGTAGAGTCGGGCTCTGAGCCCAATGAGGTCACTTACAGTAACATGCTCGCGTCCTGTATTAAGGCGAGGGATGTTCCATCTGCTCGTGCAATGTTTGACAATATATCAAGGCCGACTTTGACTACGTGGAACACACTTTTGTCTGGTTACTGCCAGGAGGAACTGCATCAAGAAACAATCGAGTTGTTTAGGAAAATGCAGCATCAAAATGTGCAGCCTGACCGAACAACTCTGGCCGTGATCCTCAGTTCATGCTCAAGATTGGGGAATTTGAACCTTGGAGCACAAGTTCATTCTGCTTCAATAAGACTCCTGTTGCATAATGACATGTTCGTCGCTAGTGGTTTGGTCGATATGTATGCAAAATGTGGACAGATTAGTATTGCCAGGAGCATTTTCAACAGGATGACAGAGAGAGATGTGGTGTGTTGGAATTCCATGATCTCAGGTTTGGCTATCCATTCTTTCAACAAAGAGGCCTTTGATTTCTTCAAGCAGATGCGACAAAATGGAATGATGCCCACATCCTCCTCCTATGCTACCATGATTAATTCATGTGCAAGACTTCCTTCTGTACCTCAAGGTAGGCAGATACATGCACAAGTTGCGAAAGATGGTTATGATCAGAATGTCTATGTGGGTAGTGCCCTGATTGATATGTATGCTAAATGTGGCAACATGGACGATGCACGTCTTTCCTTCGACAGCATGGTGACTAAGAATATAGTTGCATGGAATGAGATGATACATGGATATGCTCAGAATGGTTTTGGAGAAAAGGCCGTTGAACTATTTGAGTATATGTTAACTACAGAACAGCGGCCAGATAGTGTCACTTTCATTGCCGTCCTAACAGGATGTAGTCACTCCGGGCTCGTAGATGAAGCCATTGCATTCTTTAATTCCATGAAGAGTACTTACAGAATTACACCACTGGCTGAGCATTACACTTGTCTCATAGATGGATTGGGGCGAGCGGGTCGGCTTGTTGAAGTGGAGGCACTAATAGAACAGATGCCATACAAAGATGATCCTATAGTGTGGGAAGTTCTACTTGCTGCATGTGCTGTACATCACAATGCTGAATTGGGGGAATGTGCCGCGCAGCACCTGTTCCACCTTGATCCAAAGAACCCATCACCCTATGTTCTCTTGTCAAACATATATGCTTCCTTAGGCCGACATGGGGATGCATCAGGCATTAGGGCATTGATGATTAGCCGTGGAGTTGTCAAAGGTCGTGGATACAGCTGGATAGATCACAAGGATGATGTTCGTGCCTTTATGGTTGCTGATGATCTTCAGAAGGACAGTGGAGAATCTAAAATGTTCAGCAATCAAGAGAGTGCTGCTGGGGTTACAGAAGTACACCAGAAAGAGACATGTGCTGGTTGATTTGGGCTTTTTGATATCAGACGCACTGGTGAATCTGTTTCAGTGATAGCTGAATTCAGTAGTGCCACTTCTGTGCAATTTGCTTGAGAGCCTCAAGCTTTACTGTTGTATGTAGCTTCATGTATCTGGAAGATGGGAAACACAGTCTGAATGTTCAGTAGAAAGAATATGCAAGACAGGAATGGGTTGTGTTGCAGATTAGGTGCTAATGAAATTATATGCTCGGTTCATGTCATTACGTGGTGCAGAGCTTCATCTTAATGAGCATGCACTACGATGAGTTGTGCATTTGAGAGCGCAAAAGCAATTGTTGCCCGGTTATACGAGGGTAAGTTAAATCTTTGGATAAACACAATAACCTTCCATTTACTTTTCAGTCAGTATCCGTAAGTGTATTGAATAGATCAACTGTGACATGATTTTGATTACCACTCCACATGCACTGGAGTCTGGAGGACAGAGTGGTGCCCTTTCTGTACCTGGTTGTAATTTTAGTAGCAATTGCTCAAGTTTAAGCAGTCACTTCTATTTTACGTTTAACTTCCTTGTGCTAGAAAAGAAATTTGCATAAGATGAAATTTTGATCAGTTGCTCTGCACTTGCTGCACACAACTCATTTGGTTGCACTGTTGCAGACAAGGGAGGCTGTGCAAGCATCACAATCAACAGTCACAACTCTGAAACAAAATCAATTGATATTAATGTTGTTTTCAGTTTAAGATCTCTTCAATAGTAACATTACAATAGTAACATTAATACAACACAATTATAAATTAATGTTGATGTCTCAAAAGTTTGACATAGGGTTTCTTCATTATCGGCCTATAGCCATTGACCATAGTACAATAGGTATTTCTGTTTCATAACCTTTGCAAATCTTGCCACAGAGAAATGCCATTGTGCTGAAAATCTGAGCTGAATGCTGCAGGATGCAATGACTGCATTCATAGCTTCGGAATGGTTGATTTAAGAGCCAGTGGATATAACTTTTGGATAATCATTATCTGGCTTCGCTTCTCACTCTGTCCAAGATCCGTCGTAAACTGGAATGTCATGCTTCCCAATTCTATAGAGTCCCTGTAAAGAAATATTGTTAGACACCTGCTTGGCAGAGTCGATGTCTCAGTGATAATATCCAAGAACATGCCAGATTTCTAGACCAGAGCAAAGTATGCAGGCAGTTACACCAGATCCGCATGTGATGACTATCGGTTGATCAAAGTGAAGTCCCTGAAGAGACATCAAACCGGGTGCTATTATTACTGTTGCTTGGTGAAACTTTTGTACTCATGTACACATCTGATAGGCCCAAGAAATGATTGCCTCTTAGGTCAGAATGTACTTCTGTTTTCTGTATTGTACACATTGAAAATTTTCTTGTTTCCTTTCATAGCAAAGGCCATAATAAACTATGAGTTTCAGACTAGAACAGTGAGATGAAACAGAATTCACACGTGCTTGCTCAAATTTCTTACATAGCTCTTTATGCAGGGAGAAGCATTGGTGCACCATCAATCATTTGGGAGAAGACTAGCATTGTCATATTCTTAGCCTTTTATGGTTATCCAAGTATATATATATTATCTTATAATGATATCGGCACTATACCCACCTCAGGGAATGGAAGACATTTAGCTCCAGGTATGTGCCCGCTTCTTGCTCCTTCACTTGGTTCTCGTGCTACACCGTCAAATCTGTGAATGAACTTTAAGTGGCTTTCGTGACAACAATAATTAAAAAACTGTAGATAACACTGGGGGAAGATCAACAACAATAAATGGCATCATGTTCAGTTCATTTGCTCTGAAAATTTAGACATAGATAAAAGACAACATTTTATAAAGGCCTGGCATCATGTTTAGTTACATTAAGTTTTTATTTTTGAGGGACAGTTGCATTAAGTTTTGAAAATGAGATGTATACACGACAATAACCTTTTATATCAAACCATTCAACGTAATTGTGTCTTTTTAACATCCTTTTTGCAGTAGATGCAACAATACAGAGGGGGAAAGGAACTTCTAGGTATATGACTTTGGTATGCTGCAATGTGGAACTCTGTAGCGAAATCCTCATTGGCGGGATGATAACAAGGCCGATGCGCCCCTAGGTGGGAAAAGAACCGGCGATGGTCTTTGGCATCCTCCGTGTGTGTTTTGTGTTGCCATGACGAAGACCGCTGTTGTTCCTTCCGCGACAGTGTTCGAGTCTGAAGATGGTTAAGTCGGATTTGTTGTTCCTGTCTATACCATCTATTTTGTTTTCCCGTAGGATTATCATATTCACAAGTGTGGGTCGGTTCCTTTTGTAATACTTGTGTTTGTTGTCTACATCTTTCTGAATTAAGACTTGTGTGGAAATCTGAGAACTGAAGGTTACCAGAGGCTCTGGTTACGGTGCAAGGTGTGCTAACGAATTTCAGTATGTGAAATTTTGTGTGAACTGGGGTTTCATGAAGTTGCATGAATCGTCTTTGGAACGTCTTGGTTAGCAATCTCCGACACCGTGCTTTTGTCAAACACGATAATACAAGATGCAAGCAAATGCACAGGGTTTCTCAAAAGTAAAAGTAATATTGCGCTTGTGTTACGATTCGTTTCAGGACTGTAGATAAAGCCAGTGGACTGCAACATCTTTGAAACAAGATTAGTAAGCAAGTCAACTATACTGTATATTTGATCCATGCTTTACTTAGAAAAGGTTTTTGTCATCTCAACTCACTATACAGATTAGTAAGCAAGTCATCTCTTGTTTAAACGAATCTCCCTTTGCTTTTCAGATATCAACATCCAGATGCACAGCCATGTCAGTGCACCTGCAGTCGATGTCGATGCTCAGCAGAGGATTAATACCACAATGAGGCGACTGGGGGCAGCGACGCACAGTTGTTCTTTTCATTCAGAAGATGGAATATGAGTTCCATTAACTGTGACTCCAGCCAAATCACCTCTGGTCTGCTATATATGCTGTCTCAAGATCTTGGCACAGACCTGCAATGAAGCCTGTTGTCATGTGTAGTGCCCTTCTCAGCGCATTGCAAGAGCACAGACCTCTCAAGAGAAACACTGAAATATAAGAATGTGAAACAACATCAATTAATCATGCGAAGGAAGCTGATATCAGTAAGTACTTCCATGAAACAACACAGTCTCATACTCTGTATATGTTTTTAACACCTCAATGGCAGCAATGGCCGCGGATAAAAGCATGATGCTCTGTTGTATGTCAGTTTCATGTGATACAATCTGAATTTAAGTACACATCTAATGCTCTCAAAGTTAAGGCTGAAATGACTACATGAGGCATAGAAGTGTTGATCCGAGCAAATTCAACATCGTCGCTGTTTCAATGTACTCCCCCTGTCCCAAAATTCTTGTCTTAGATTTGTCTAGATACAGATGTAGAATTTTGGGATGGAGGGAGTATCAGAGAATGGAGATTTCAATGGGCTGAGTTAGAAAGGTGATATAAAAGGCCATTCATGAGGGGGAACAACATCAGCTATACTTATTAATGTCAGTGCTAAGGACAGTGGCGGAGGACGAAAGAAAATTGAGGTGTGGCAGACTCTAAAGCATTTTTTTTAATGCAAAACTAAAGTAGCCAATACAAACTAAAATGCACAAATAGATTTTCCGTGTAAAAAAAGTTACATATGCATGCTGAAATGTGACCAATTAATAAAGTCAGGAACTTGCATGGCACAGTAGAAAGGTATCGTCGCTAATTTTACAATATTAAGCCATAAAACATTTCAGGCTGATCAATTATATGCACAAAACCAAAAAGACACTTCACAAACGCATGGGCATGAGAAATCGTTTAAGTCACTGATCGCTTGCTGATCTATAACATCCTCTATAACACTATGTTCCTTAATTTTAAAGAGCCCACAATCAACTGAGGTCTTCAATTAGAATAGGGTCACCCGATTTTGACCCGGTAAACAATTTCTCAAAGCTTTTCGATTTAATTCTTTTATACCATACACTATACTTCCTAATTTTTAACGCCTCATAATTAATTGAGGTATTGAATTTAGAATTGGGGTATCCAATTTTGACCGGGTCTTCTCAAGTTCTCTCATCCTTAATTTTTGAATCTTCTTTCATTCAATTGAGCTTTTTTTTATTTTATCCATTGAGCTATTCAATTTTGGATTTGACTTACGATTTTGACTGTGCCAACAATTTATAAAATCAATCAACAACAACCAGCCTATAAAAACATATCAATCCCACGCACTCTCTCACCTTCTAGAAAAAATCATGTGATACTGTAGCACTAATATATAGAGAGCCACCGACACAGAAATTTCCCCTCAAAAATATAAGCCGGTTAGTGGATAACATATAATCAACCATGAAAGGCCCACCAAATCATTGCATTATAAATAAAAATAAACACAATCCATCATCTCCTCCACCCGTCAAACTAAATATTTCATCAGTTCCAAACTATAAGGGTATTAGTTTCTTAAAAAGTTGAATTTCTTTAATTTTGACCAAGTTGAGAGCAAAACTATCAACATCCACAATGTTAAACAAAAAAATTATGGAAATTCATTTCATGATGAATCTAATCATACCGATCTAATATTATGGATTTTGATATATCTCCCTACAGATTTGATCAAATGTAAAATGTTTGACTTTTATCGAAAAAGGCTTTCGCCCCGCTTTATATATAAAGCACCAATCCACAACCGATCGAGACAACCCACAACACAACACATCAACACACTCACCCAAGGCCGGGTGCATAGGTGCCAAAGGCCTACAACAACAACACCCCGAACAACATGAGGTAGACACTAAAGAGCCATCGGAGCTCTTCCCGAAGAACACGTGAAAGGTGTAGTTGAATGACGACGAACTGAGAGCTCCAAGACAGTGCCTTCAAGAAGGACACGACACTAAAGCGCCGCCACCGCCCGATCCAAAGATCTAGATTTTCATCCGGAGCACGACGAGGAGAAAGGGGTGACCACAACGAAGACTTCAGGAAGATAACGACGTCCGCAGGCGCTGCCTCCGTCGGCCTGGCCAAGCTAGACAAGGTTTTCGCCCCGGCAACAAACTCCAACTTCCCCAGCACAGATCGCCACAACGCCAGCCACCACGCCACCCACACAGCCATGGTCGCTAACCGCCCGCACCTGAGCAGCAAGCTCAGCCCACAAGCACCACAGCTCCCACCACCGGGCCGCCGCCTAGGAAACAAGACGCACCACATGCCCTCCATGGCTGCAAGATATGTACCAACCGACAAGCTCCAACCGCCAAGAAGGCTGCAGCGACTGAACCGACCAGATCGATCGGGGAGCCAGCAGGTCGGAGAAGAGGTGAAGCGGAAGCGGACCAAGTCGATGTCCGGCACCCCTGCCGGTGACGGGCGGCCCAACTACATCGGCACCACCCATCACTCCCGTCACCTCTCCAACGTCGCCCCTGCAACGCCCAACCTTGGCTCCCGGACTGCATCGGCATCTGATAGGAACCGTACACTCGGCCAATGGCACGAGGCGCCGGAAAGACCACATCTTGCCGTCGCTAGAGGACCCATGTGAAGGAAATATGCCCTAGAGGCAATAATAAAGTTATTATTTATTTCCTTATATCATGATAAATGTTTATTATTCATGCTAGAATTGTATTAACCGGAAACATAATACATGTGTGAATACATAGACAAACAGAGTGTCACTAGTATGCCTCTACTTGACTAGCTCGTTAATCAAAGATGGTTATGTTTCCTAACCATGGACAAAGAGTTGTTATTTGATTAACGGGATCACATCCTTAGTTGAATGATCTGATTGACATGACCCATTCCATTAGCTTAGCACCCGATCGTTTAGTATGTTGCTATTGCTTTCTTCATGACTTATACATGTTCCTATGACTATGAGATTATGCAACTCCCATTTGCCGGAGGAACACTTTGTGTGCTACCAAACGTCACAATGTAACTGGGTGATTATAAAGGTGCTCTGCAGGTGTCTCCAAAGGTACATGTTGGGTTGGCGTATTTCGAGATTAGGATTTGTCACTCCGATTGTCGGAGAGGTATATCTGGGCCCTCTCGGTAATACACATCACTGAAGCCTTGCAAGCATTACAACTAATGAGTTAGTTGCGGGATGATGTATTACGGAACGAGTAAAGAGACTTGCTGGTAACGAGATTGAACTAGGTATTGAGATACCGGCGATCGAATCTTGGGCAAGTAACATACCGATGACAAAGGGAACAACATATGTTGTTATGCGGTCTGACCGATAAAGATCTTCGTAGAATATGTAGGAGCCAATATGGGCATCCAGGTCCCGCTATTGGTTATTGACCGAAGACGTGTCTCGATCATGTCTACATTGTTCTCGAACCCGTAGGGTCCGCACGCTTAAGGTTTCGATGACAGTTATATTATGAGTTTATGAGTTTTGATGTACCGAAGGAGTTCGGAGTCTCGGATGAGATCGGGGACATGACGAGGAGTCTCGAAATGGTCGAGACGTAAAGATCGATATATTGGACGACTATATTCGGACATCGGAAAGTTCCGAGTGATTCGGGTATTTTTCGAAGTACCGGGTAGTTACGGGAGAAGCAATGGGCCTTGATGGGCTTTAGTGGGAAGAGGAAAAAGGGCCAAGGGGCTGCTGCGCCCCCCCTCCCCTCTAGTCCGAATTGGACTAGGGAAAAGGGGGCCGGCCACCTTTCCTTCTCCTCTACTTCCTTCTCCCTTCCTCCCCTCTTGGTGGACTCCTACTAGGACTTGGAGTCCTAGTAGGACTCCACATCCTGGCCGCACCAATTGCCTTGGCCGGCCTCCTCCTCCTCCATCTGTCATATACTGAGGCAAGGGGCACCCCATGAACACAAGTTGATCCGCGTGATCATATTCTTAGCCGTGTGCGGTGCCCCCTTCCACCATAGTCCTCGATAATATTGTAGCGGTGCTTAGGCGAAGCCCTGCGACGGTAGTACATCAAGATCGTCACCACGCCGTCGTGCTGACGGAACTCTTCCCCGACACTTTGCTGGATCGGAGTCCGGGGATCGTCATCGAGCTGAACGTGTGCTAGAACTCGGAGGTGCCGTAGTTTCGGTGCTTGATCGGTCGGGCCGTGGAGACGTACGACTACATCAACCAAATGCTTCCGTTGTCGATCTACAAGGTACGTAGATCACACTCTCCCCTCTCGTTGCTATGCATCACCATGATCTTGTGTGTGCATAGGAAATTTTTGAAATTACTGCGAAACCCATCAGTGGCATCCGAGCCTAGGTTTTATATGTTGATGTTATATGCACGAGTAGAACACAAGTGAGTTGTGGGCGATATAAGTCATACTGCTTACCAGCATGTCATACTTTGGTTCGGCGGTATTGTTGGACGAAGCGGCCCAGACCGACATTACGCGTACGCTTACGCGAGACCGGTTCTCCCGACGTGCTTTGCACATAGGTGGCTTGCGGGTGACAGTTTCTCCAACTTTAGTTGAACCGAGTGTGGCTACGCCCGGTCCTTGCGAAGGTTAAAACAACACCAACTTGACAAACTATCGTTGTGGTTTTGATGCGTAGGTAAGATTGGTTCTTGCTTAAGCCCGTAGCAGCCACGTAAAACATGCAACAACAAAGTAGAGGACGTCTAACTTGTTTTTGCAGGGCATGTTGTGATGTGATATGGTCAAGACATGATGAGATATAAGTTGTTGTATAAGATGATCATGTTTTGTTGAAGTTATCGGCAACTGGCAGAAGCCTTATGGTTGTCTCTTTATTGCATAAGATGCAAGCGCCAAATAATTGCTTTACTTTATTGCTATGTGATAGCAATAGTTGCAAGAGCAGTAGTTGGCGAGATGACCATGTGACGACACATTGATATAGATCAAGATGATGGAGATCATGGTGTCATGCCAGTGACGATGGAAATCATGACGATACTTTGGAGTTAGAGATCAAAGGCACAAGATGATGATGGCCATATCATGTCACATACTTTGATTGCATGTGATGTTTATCTTTTATGCATCTTATCTTGCTTTGATTGACGGTAGCATTATAAGGTGATCTCTCACTAAATTATCAAGAAGTGTTCTCCCTGAGTATGCACCGTTGCGAAAGTTCTTCGTGCTGAGACACCACGTGATGATCGGGTGTGATAGGCTCTACGTTCAAATACAACGGGTGCAAAACAGTTGCACACGCAGAATACTCAGGTTATACTTGACGAGCCAAGCATATACAGATATGGCCTCGGAACACGGAGATCGAAAGGTCGAGCGTGAATCATATAGTAGATATGATCAACATAGTGATGTTCACCAATGAAACTACTCCATCTCACATGATGATCGGACATGGTTTAGTTGACTTGGATCACGTAATCACTTAGAGGATTATAGGGATGTCTATCTAAGTGGGAGTTCTTAAGTAATATGATTAATTGAACTTTAATTTATCATGAGCTTAGTCCTGGTAGTATTAGCATATCTATGTTGTAGATCAATAGCTCGCGTTGTTGCTTTCATATGTTTATTTTGATATGTTCCTAGAGAAAAATTGTGTTGAAAGATGTTAGTAGCAATGATGCGGATTGGATCCATGATCTGAGGTTTATCCTCATTGCTGCACAGAAGAATTATGTCCTTGATGCACCGCTAGGTGACAGACCTATTGCAGGAGCAGATGCAGACGTTATGAACGTTTGGCTAGCTCAATATGATGACTACTTGATAGTTTAGTGCACCATGCTTAACGGCTTAGAATCGGGACTTCAAAGACGTTTTGAACGTCATGGACCATATGAGATGTTCCAGGAGTTGAAGTTAATATTTCAAGCAAATACCCGAGTTGAGAAATATGAAGTCTCCAACAAGTTCTATAGCTAAAAGATGGAGGAGAATAGCTCAAGCAGTGAGCATGTGCTCAGATTGTCTGGGTACTACAATCACTTGAATCAAGTGGGAGTTAATCTTCCAGATAAAATAGTGATAGACAGAATTCTCTAGTCACCATCACCAAGTTAGCAGAACTTCGTGATGAACTATAATATGCAAGGGATGACGAAAGTAAAGTCCCGAGCTCTTCGCGATACTGAAATTGACGAAGGTAGAAATCAAGAAAGAACATCAAGTGTTGATGGTTGACAAGACCACTAGTTTCAAGAAAAGGGCAAAAGGGAAGAAGGGGAACTTCAAGAAGAACGGCAAGCAAGTTGCTGCTCAAGTGAAGAAGCACAAGTCTGGTCCTAAGCCTGAGACTAAGTGCTTCTACTGCAAAGGGACTGGTAAGCGGAACTGCCCCAAGTATTTGGCGGATAAGAAGGATGGCAAAGTGAACAAAAGTATATTTGATATACATGTTATTGATGTGTACTTTACTAGTGTTTATAGCAACCCCTCAGTATTTGATACTGGTTCAGTTGCTAAGAGTAGTAACTCGAAACAGGAGTTGCAGAATAAACAGAGACTAGTTAAGGGTGAAGTGATGATGTGTGTTGGAAGTAGTTCCAAGATTGATATGATCATCATCGCACACTCCCCTATACTTTCGGGATTAGTGTTGAACCTAAATAAGTGTTATTTGGTTTTTTGCATTGAGCATGAATATGATTTGATCATGTTTATTGCAATACGGTTATTCATTAAAGTCAGAGAATAATTGTTGTTCTGTTTACATGAATAAAACCTTCGATGGTCATACACCCAATGAAACAAGTTCGTTGGATCTCGATTGTAGTGATACACATATTCATAATATTGAAACCAAAAGGATGCAAAGTTAATAATGATAGTGCAACTTATTTGTGGCACTGCTGTTTAGGTCATATTGGTGTAAAGCGCATGAAGAAACTCCATGCTGATGGGATTTTGAAATCACTTGATTATGAATCACTTGATGCTTGCGAACCATGCCTTATGGGCAAGATGACTAAAACGCCGTTCTCCGGAACAATGAAGCAAGCAACAGATTTGTTGGAAATCATACATACTGATGTATGTGGTCCGATGAATATTAAGGCTTGCAGCAGGTATCATTATTTTCTGACCTTCACAGATGATTTGAGCAGATATGGGATATCTACTTGATGAAACATAAGTCTGAAACATTTAAACAGTTCAAAGAATTTCAGAGTGAAGTGGAAAATCATCGTGACAAGAAGATAAGGTTTCCACGATCTGATCGCGGAGACGAATATTTGAGTTACGAGTTTGGTCTTCAATTATAACAATGTGGAATAGTTTCACAAATTCATGCCACCTGGAACACCACAGCATAATGGTGTGTCCGAACATCATAACCGTACTTTATTGGATATACTACAATCTATGATGTTTCTTACCGATTTACCACTATCGTTTTGGGGTCATGCATTAGAGACAGTTGCATTCACGTTAAATAGGGCACCATCAAAATCCGTTGAGACGACGCCTTATGAACTGTAGTTTGGCAAGAAACCAAAGTTGTCGTTTCTTAAAGTTTGGGGTTGCGATGCTTATATGAAAAAGTTTCATCCTGATAAGCTCAAACCCAATTCGGAGAAATGTGTCTTCATAGGATACCCAAAGGAGACAGTTGGGTACACCTTCTATCATAGATCCGAAGGCAAGACATTCGTTGCTAAGAATGGATCCTTTCTAGAGAAGGAGTTTCTCTCGAAAGAAGTGAGTGGGAGGAAAGTAGAACTTGATGAGGTAACTATACCTGCTCCATAATTGGAAAGTAGTTCATCACAGAAATCTGTTCCTGTGACTCCTGCACCAATTAGTGAGGAAGATAATGATGATGATCATGTAACTTCGGATCAAGTTACTACCAAACCTCGTAGGTCAACCAGAGTGAGATCCGCACCAGAGTAGTACGGTAATCCTATTCTGGAGGTCATGTTACTTGACGATGACGAACCTACGAACTATGAGGAAGCGATGATGAGCCCAGATTCCGATAAATGGCTTGAGGCCATGAAATCTGAGATAGGATCCATGTATGAGAACAAAGTGTGGACTTTGGTGGACTTGCCCGATGATCGGCAAGCCATTGATAATAAATGGATCTTCAAGAGGAAGACGGACACTGATAGTAGTGTTACTATCTACAAAGCTAGAATTGTCGCAAAAGGTTTTCGACAAGTTCAAGGTGTTGACTACGATGAGAGTTTCTCACTCGTATCTATGCTTAAGTCTGTCCGAATCATGTTAGCAATTGCCGCATTTTATGAAATCTGGCAAATGGATAAACAAAACTGCATTCCTTAATGGATTTATTAAAGAAGAGTTGTATGTGATGCAACAAGAAGGTTTTGTCAATCCTAAAGGTGGTAACAAAATATGCAAGCTCCAGTGATCCATTTATGGACTGGTGCAAGCATCTCAGAGTTGGAATATACGCTTTGATAAGTTGATCAAAGCATATAGTTTTATACAGACTTACGGTGAAGCCTGTATTTACAAGAAAGTTAGTGGGAGCGCTACAACATTTCTGATAAGTATATGTGAATGACATATTGTTGATCGGAAATAATGTAGAATTATTCTGCAAATCATAAAGGAGTGTTTGAAAGGAGTTTTTCAAAGAAAGACCTTGGTGAAGCTGCTTACATATTGAGCATCAAGATCTATAGAGATAGATCAAGACGCTTGATAAGTTTTTTCAATAAGTACAAACCTTGACAAGATTTTGAAGTAGTTCAAAATGGAGCAGTCAAAGAAAGAGTTCTTGCCTGTGTTACAAGGTGTGAAGTTGAGTAAGACTCAAAGCCCGACCACGGCAGAAGATAGAAAGAGAATGAAAGTCATTCCCTATGCCTCAATCATAGGTTCTATAAAGTATGCCATGCTGTGTACCAGATCTATTGTATACCATACACTGTGTTAAGAGAGGGAGTACAATAGTGATCTAGGAGTAGATCAATGGACAGCGGTCAAAATTATCCTTACCGGAATAAGGATATGTTTCTCGATTACGGAGGTGACAAAAGGTTCGTCGTAAAGGGTTACGTCGATGCAAGTTTTGACACTGATCCAGATGACTCTAAGTCTCAATCTGGATACATATTGAAAGTGGGAGCAATTAGCTAGAGTAGCTCCTTGCAGAGCATTGTTGACATAGAAATTTGCAAAATACATGCGGATCTGAATGTGGCAGACCCGTTGACTATACTTCTCTCACAAGCAAAACATGATCACTTTTGGGTCTTAATCACATAGTGATGTGAACTAGATTATTGAATCTAGTAAACCCTTTGGGTGTTAGTCACATGGAGATGTGAACCAATCACATAAAGATGTGAACTATTGATGTTAAATCACATGGCGATGTGATCTAGATTATTGACTCTAGTGCAAGTGGGAGACTGAAGGAAATATGCCCTAGAGGCAATAATAAAGTTATTATTTATTTCCTTATATCATGATAAATGTTTATTATTCATGCTAGAATTGTATTAACTGGAACCATAATACATGTGTGAATACATAGACAAACAGAGTGTCACTAGTATGCCTCTACTTGACTAGCTCGTTAATCAAAGATGGTTATATTTCCTAACCATGGACAAAGAGTTGTTATTTGATTAACGGGATCACATCATTAGTTGAATGATCTGATTGACATGACCCATTCCATTAGCTTAGCACCCGATCGTTTAGTATGTTGCTATTGCTTTCTTCATGACTTATACATGTTCCTATGACTATGAGATTATGCAACTCCCATTTGTTGGAGGAACACTTTGTGTGCTACCAAACGTCATAACGTAATTGGGTGATTATAAAGGTGCTTTACAGGTGTCTCCAAAGGTACATGTTGGGTTGGCGTATTTCGAGATTAGGATTTGTCACTCTGATTGTCAGAGAGGTATCTCTGGTCCCTCTCGGTAATACACACCACTGAAGCCTTGCAAGCATTGCAACTAATGAGTTAGTTGCGGGATGATGTATTACGGAACAAGTAAAGAGACTTGCTGGTAACGAGATTGAACTAGGTATTGAGATACCGACGATCGAATCTCGGGCAAGTAACATACCGATGACAAAGGGAACAACGTATGTTGTTATGCGGTCTGACTGATAAAGATCTTCATAGAATATGTAGGAGCCAATATGGGCATCCAGGTCCCGCTATTGGTTATTGACCGAAGACGTGTCTCGGTCATGTCTACATTGTTCTCGAACCCGTAGGGTCCGCACGCTTAAGGTTTCGATGACAGTTATATTATGAGTTTATGAGTTTTGATGTACCGAAGGAGTTCGGAGTCTCGGATGAGATCGGGGACATGACGAGGAGTCTCGAAATGGTCGAGACATAAAGATCGATATATTGGACGACTATATTCGGACATCGGAAAGGTTCCGAGTGATTCGGGTATTTTTGGAAGTACCGGGTAGTTACGGGAGAAGCAATGGGCCTTGATGGGCTTTAGTGGGAAGAGGAAAAAGGGCCAAGGGGCTGCTGCGCCCCCCTCCCCTCTAGTCCGAATTGGACTAGGGAAAAGGGGGCCGGCCACCTTTCCTTCTCCTCTACTTCCTTCTCCCTTCCTCCCCTCTTGGTGGACTCCTACTAGGAGTCCTAGTAGGACTCAACATCCTGGCCGCACCAATTGCCTTAGCCGGCCTCCTCCTCCTCCATCCTTTATATACTGAGGCAAGGGGCACCCCATGAACACAAGTTGATCCACGTGATCATATTCTTAGCCGTGTGCGGTGCCCCCTTCCACCATAGTCCTCGATAATATTGTAGCGGTGCTTAGGCGAAGCCCTGCGACGGTAGTACATCAAGATCATCACCACGCCGTCGTGCTGACGGAACTCTTCCCCGACACTTTGCTGGATCGGAGTCCGGGGATCGTCATCGAGCTGAACGTGTGCTAGAACTCGGAGGTGCCGTAGTTTCGATGCTTGATCGGTCGGGCCGTGGAGACGTACGACTACATCAACCAAACGCTTCCGTTGTCGATCTACAAGGTACGTAGATCACACTCTCCCCTCTCGTTGCTATGCATCACCATGATCTTGCGTGTGCGTAGGAAATTTTTGAAATTACTGCGAAACCCATCACCAGGGGCATCCACACGAGCAGCTCGCCAACGGCCAGACGCTGGAGCCTGTCCTGTCGCCGCCGCGAACCGCCTCGCACCACCATCGTGGACTGATACGTGCATTTTGCATCATGCTTTTATATCGATATTTATCGCATTATCGACTGTTATTTCACTTTATGTCACAATACTTATGGCTATTTTCTCTTATTTTACAAGGTTTACATAAAGAGGGAGAATGCCGGCAGCTGGAATTCTGGGCTGAAAAAGGAGCAAATATTAGAGGCCTATTCTGTGCAACTCCAAAAGTCCTGAAACTTCACGGGACATCTTAAAAGAAATAAAGAAAAATCCTCACCAAAGATGAAGGCCAGGGGGCCCACCCTTCTCACGAGGGTGGGGGGCGCCCCCCCTAGGGCGCGCCCCCTACCTCGTGGGCCCCCTAGTGGCTCTCCGATGCCCATCTTCTCCTATATGAGGTCTTTAGATGAGAAAAAAATAAGGAGGAACTTTTCGGGATGAGACTCCGCCGCCACGAGGCGGAACCTTGGCGGATCCAATCTAGAGCTCCGGCAGAGCTGTTCTGTCAGGGATACTTCCCTCCCGGAGGGGGAAATCATCACCATCGTCATCACCAACGCTCCTCTCATCGGAGAGGGCAATCTCCATCAACATCTTCACCAGCACCATCTCATCTCCAAACCCTAGTTCATCTCTTGTATCCAATTCTTGTCTCAAAGTCTGGGATTGGTGCTAGTAGGTTGCTAGTAGTGTTGATTACTCCTTGTAGTTGATGCTAGTTGGTTTATTTGGTGGAAGATCATATGTTCAGATCCTATATGCATATTATTACCCCTCTGATTATGAACATGAACATGCTTTGTGAGTAATTACGTTCGTTCCTGAGGACAAGGGAGAAGTCTTGCTATGAGTAGTCATGTGAATTTGGTATTCGTTTGATATTTTGATAAGATGTATGTTGTCTAGCCTCTAGTGGTGTTATGTGAACGTCGACTACATAACACTTCACCATTATTTGGGCCTAGAGGAAGGCATTGGGAAGTAATAAGTAGATGATGGGTTGCTAGAGTGACAGAAGCTTAAACACTAGTTTATGCGTTGCTTCGTAAGGGGCTGATTTGGATCCATATGTTTCATGCTATGGTTAGGTTTACCTTAATACTTTTGTTGTAGTTGCGGATGCTTGCAATAGAGGTTAATCATAAGTGGGATGCTTGTTCAAGTAAGAGAAGCACCCAAGCACCGGTCCACCCACATATCAAATTATAAAAGTATCGAACGTGAATCATATGAACGTGATGAAAACTAGCTTGACGATATTCCCATGTGTCCTCGGGAGCGCTTTTCCTATTATAAGAGTTTGTTCCGGCTTGTCCTTTGCTACAAAAAGGATTGGGCCACCTTGTTGCACTTTATTTACTTTTGTTACTTGTTGCTCGTTACAATTTATCCTATCACAAAACTATCTGTTACCACTTATTTCAGTACTTGCAGAGAATACCTTGCTGAAAACCGCTTATCATTTCCTTCTGCTCCTCGTTGGGTTCGACACTCTTACTTATCGAAAGGACTATGATAGATCCTCTATACTTGTGGGTCATCAAGACTCTTTTCTGGCGCCATTGCCGGGGAGTGTAGCGCCTTTGGTAGGTGGAATTTGGTAAGGAAAAATTTATATAGTGTGCTGAAATTTACTGTCACTTGTTACTATGGAAAGTAATACTCTGAGGGGCTTGTTCGGGGTATCTTCACCCTGTCCAGTAGAGCAAAGAGTTGCTCCTCAACCTACTGAACCTATTGAAAATGAAACTCCTTTTGAATTTCCTGCGGCTATGATGGAAAAACTGCTAGTTAATCCTTTTACAGGAGATGGAACAAAACATCCTGATGAGCACTTAATATATGTGGATGAAGTTTGTGGATTATTTAAGCTTGCAGGTATACCCGATGATGTTGC
Source organism: Triticum dicoccoides (assembly GCF_002162155.2). Classification (NCBI taxonomy): domain Eukaryota; kingdom Viridiplantae; phylum Streptophyta; class Magnoliopsida; order Poales; family Poaceae; genus Triticum; species Triticum dicoccoides. Next base: position 121,577,593 of record NC_041390.1, on the reverse strand, counting down.
TAAGAAGAAGGTCTTCCCTTTATCTTTGAAGGGAGACGCATTGGTATGGTATAGGCAATGTGATGATATGAGATCATGGGACTATAAAAGATTGAAGCTGGAATTTCATCAAAAGTATTACCCTATGCATCTTGTCCATCATGATCGCAATTATATATATAATTTTTGGCCTCGCAAAGGAGAAAGCATCGCTCAAGCTTGGGGGAGGCTTAAATCAATGTTATATTCATGCCCCAATCATGAGCTCCAGAGAGAAATAATTATGCAAAGTTTTTATGCTCGGCTTTCTGAAAACAATCGCAACATGCTCGATACTTCTTGTGCTGGCTCTTTTATGATGAAGACTATTGAATTCAGATGAAATTTATTGGATAGAATTAAACGCAACTCTGAAGATTGGGACCTCGACGAAGGTAAGGAGTCAGGTATGACACCTAAGTTTGATTGTGTTAAATCTTTATGGATACCGATATTTTCCGTAAGTTTAGCACTAAATATGGTCTTGATTCTGAGATAGTAGCTTCTTTCTGTGAATCTTTTGCTACTTATGTTGATCTCCCTAAGGAGAAGTGGTTTAAATATCATCCTCCCATAGAAGTAAAAGTAGCTGCACCTATTAAAGTTGAAGAAAAGACTGTCGCTTATAATGATCCTATTGTTCCTACTTCTTATGTTGAGAAACCACCTTTCCCTGTTAGAGTAAAGGATCATGCTAAAGCTTCAACTGTTGTTCGTAAAAGCAATATTAAAATCTATACACCTCCTGAGCAAGTTAAAATAGAACCTAATATTGCTATTGTTAAAGATCTCTTGTCTGATAATATTGATGGGCATGTTATTCAGTTCGAAGGTGAAACTGCTAGAATTGCTAAACCTTGTGATAAGGATAAACATAGACTTGTGGTAGGCGTGCCTGTTATTTCTGTTAAAATAGGAGATCACTGTTATCATGGCTTATGTGATATGGGTGCTAGTGCTAGTGTTATACCTCATGACTTATACAAAGAAATTAAGAATGAAATTGCACCTGTTGAGTTAGAAGATATTGATGTTACTATTAAACTTGCTAATAGAGATACTATTGCACCAATTGGAATTGTTAGAGATGTTGAAGTCTTGTGTGGGAAAACTAAATATCCTGCTGATTTTCTTGTTCTTACTTCTCCGCAAGATAGCTTTTGTCCAATTATATTTGGTAGACCCTTCTTAAATAATGTCAATGCTACCATAGACTGTACTAAGAATATTGTTACTGTTGGTTTGGATGATATGGTTCATGAGTTTAATTTCTCTAAATTTAGTAAACAACATCGTGAGGAAGAATTGCCTAGTAAGGATAAAATTATTGGTCTTGCTTCTATTGCCGTACCTCCTAGTGATCCTTTAGAACACTATTTGCTAGACCATGAAAATGATATGTTCATGAATGAAATAAGGGAAATAGATGAAGTATTCTTTAAACATGAACCTGTTCTGAAACACAATTTGCCTATTGAAATCCTAGGGGATCCTCCTCCACCCAAGGGTGATCCCGTGTTTGAGCTTAAACCTTTGCCTGATAATCTTAAATATGCTTATCTTGATGAAAAGAAGATATATCCTGTTATTATTAGTGCTAACCTTTCAGAGCATGAAGAAGAAAGATTATTGAAAACTCTGAAGAAGCATCGTGCTGCTATTGGATATACTCTTGATGATCTTAAGGGCATTAGTCCCACTCTATGTCAACATAAAATAAATTTGGAAGCAGATGCCAAACTAGTTCGTGATCCTCAACGATGTTTGAATCCTAAATGAAAGAAGTGGTAAGAAAAGAAATACTCAAGCTTCTGGAGGCAGGTATAATTTATCCCGTTGCTGATAGTGAGTGGGTAAGTCCTGTCCATTGTGTCCCTAAGAAGGGAGGTATTACTGTTGTTCCTAATGATAAAGATGAATTGATTCCACAAAGAATTATCACAGGTTATAGGATGGTAATTGATTTTCGTAAATTAAATAAAGCTACTAAGAAAGATCATTACCCCTTACCTTTTATTGATCAAATGCTAGAAAGATTATGCAAACACACACACTATTGCTTTCTAGATGGTTATTCTGGTTTCTCTCAAATACCTGTGTCGGCTAGAGATCAATCAAAGACCACTTTTACATGCCCTTTTGGTACTTTTGCTTATAGACGTATGCCTTTTGGTTTATGTAATGCACCTGCTACCTTTCAAAGATGCATGATGGCTATATTCTCTGACTTTTGTGAAAAGATTTGTGAGGTTTTCATGGACGACTTTTCCGTCTATGGTTCCTCTTTTGATGATTGCTTGAGCAATCTTGATCGAGTTTTGCAGAGATGTGAAGAAACTAATCTTGTCTTGAATTGGGAAAAGTGCCACTTTATGGTTAATGAAGGTATTGTCTTGGGGCACAAAGTTTCTGAAAGAGGTATTGAAGTTGATAAAGCCAAGGTTGATGCTATTGAAAAGATGCCATGTCCCAAGGACATCAAAGGTATAAGAAGTTTCCTTGGTCACGCCGGATTTTACAGGAGGTTCATTAAGGACTTCTCAAAAATTTCTCGGCGTCTGACTAATTTATTGCAAAAAGATATACCATTTGTCTTTGATGATGATTGTGTAGAAGCATTCGAAATACTTAAGAAAGCATTAGTCTCTGCACCAGTTGTTCAGCCACCTAATTGGAATTTACCCTTTAAAATTATGTGTGATGCTAGTGATTATGCTGTAGGTGCTGTTCTAGGGCAAAGAGTTGATAAGAAATTAAATGTTATTCATTATGCTAGTAAGACTCTAGCAATGCTCAAAGAAATTATGCTACTACTGAAAAAGAGCTTTTAGCAGTTGTATTTGCTTGTGATAAGTTCAGATCTTATATTGTTGACTCTAAAGTAACTATTCACACTGATCATGCTGTTATTAAATATCTTATGGAAAAGAAAGATGCTAAACCTAGACTTATTAGATGGGTTCTCTTGCTACAAGAATTTGATTTGAATATTGTTGATAGAAAGGGAGCTGAGAACCCCGTTGCAGACAACTTGTCTAGGTTAGAAAATATTCTTGATGACCCACTACCTATTAATGATAACTTTCCTGATGAACAATTAAATGTTATAAGTACTTCTCGTAGTACTCCATGGTATGCTGATTATGCTAATTATATTGTTGCTAAGTTTATACCACCTAGCTTCACATACCAACAAAAGAAAAAGGTTTTCTATGATTTAAGACATTACTTTTGGGATGACCCACATCTTTATAAAGAAGGAGTAGATGGTGTTATTAGACGTTGTGTACCTGAGCATGAACAGGAACAGATCCTATGCAAGTGTCATTCTGAGTCTTATGGAGGACACCACGCTGGAGATAGAACGGCACATAAGGTATTGCAATCTGGTTTTTATTGGCCTACTCTCTTCAAGGATGCCCGTAAGTTTGTCTTGTCTTGTGATGAATGTCAAAGAATTGGTAATATTAGTAGACATCAAGAAATGCCTATGAATTATTCTCTTGTAATTGAACCATTTGATGTTTGGGGCTTTGATTATATGGGACCTTTCCCTGCCTCTAATGGATACACACATATTCTAGTTGTTGTTGATTACATTACTAAGTGGGTAGAAGCTATTCCAACTAGTAGTGCTGATCATAACACTTCTATTAAAATGCTTAAGGAAGTTATTTTCCCAAGGTTTGGAGTCCCTAGATATTTAATGACTGATGGTGGTTCACACTTTATTCATGGTGCTTTCCGTAAAATGCTTGCTAAATATGATGTTAATCATAGAATTGCATCTCCTTATCACCCTCAGTCTAGTGGTCAAGTAGAGTTGAGCAATAGAGAGCTCAAATTAATATTGCAAAAGACTGTTAATAGGTCTAGAAAGAATTGGTCCAAGAAACTTGATGATGCATTATGGGCTTATAGAACTGCATATAAAAATCCTATGGGTATGTCTCCGTATAAAATGGTTTATGGAAAAGCATGTCACTTACCTCTCGAACTAGAACATAAGGCATACTGGGCTATTAAAGAACTCAACTATGATTTTAAACTTGCCGGTGAGAAGAGGTTATTTGATATTAGCTCACTTGATGAATGGAGAACCCAAGCTTATGAAAATGCCAAGTTGCTTAAAGAAAAAGTTAAAAGATGGCATGACAAAAGGATACAAAAGAGTGAGTTTAATGTAGGTGATTATGTATTACTATACAACTCTCGTTTAAGATTTTTTGCAGGAAAACTTCTCTCTAAATGGGAAGGCCCCTATGTTATCGAAGAGGTCTATTGTTCCGGTGCCATAAAAATCAACAACTTCGAGGGCACAAATCCGAAGGTGGTAAATGGTCAAAGAATTAAACATTATATCTCAGGTAATCCCGTAAATGTTGAAACCAATATTATTGAAACCGTAACCCCGGAGGAATACATAAGGGATACTTTCCGGAATGTTTCAGACTCCAAAAAGGAATAGGTATGTGGTACGGTAAGTAAACCGACTCCAAAACAATTTTTAAGGCAATATTTCTCCGTTTTGGAATATTTAGAAAAATAGAAAAATAAGTAGCAGTCCGGGAAGGACACGAGGGCCCCACGAGGGTGGTGGGCGCGCCCTACCCCCCTGGGCATGCCCCCTACCTCGTGAGCGCCTCGTGTGCCTTCAGGACTCCGTTTTCTTGCATGTTACGTATTTTGGTCGGTAAAAAATCATTATATAACCTCCCAAAGGTTTTGACTCCCGTATCACGCAAATTTCCTCTGTTTTTTCTTTCGAGCTGTTGCTGCTGCAGATTAGAGCAAGATGTCTTCTCAAGAGTCAATCGGGGAGATCCGGGTATCTAATCCGACTCCGGAACCAAGGGCAAACAGCGACGCTGACCACTTTGGGCCAGCAACGGAGGAAGAGATGGAGGCTGACTTAATGAGAGTAGATGCCATGGAGGATCAAGAAGTCACCTCTCGCCTCCGAGCTGGGTTCACGATGGGGGAACTGCAGAGCTCAGCTATTCCAAACTCTGTTATCCCTTCTAATGTTAGATTTCTTTCTTATGAAAATATGAAGAGAAGTGTCACTTGTTCTCCCGCAGCTATGCAACACCCTTGGGTGCAAGGAGCTTTAGCTGTCACAGGAAAGCTTCATAAGGAAATAATGGATCTCAAACAGCAAGTCAATAAGCTCGAGGAGGAGAACCGCATCCTGAGGGGAATCATCGCCAAGAATATTACACCGACAACAAAGAAGGAGACATAATCACATGGGTATGGGCACTCCCCTTGGCAACTGCCAAGCTTGGGGGAGGTGCCCCGGTATCATATCACCATCACAACTCCTACCTTTACCATTTTTTCTTAGTTCGATCCTATTAGTAGTATCTTGATCTAGTAGAATAAAGTTTATGGCATGATCTAGTTTTGAGTTTTGCTTTATGATCTCTCTATGTAATCGAGTCCATGAGTTATATATAATAAAGATTAGTGTTGAGTCAAGGGCTTGATTATTTTGCCATGATCTTGGGTGAATAAAATAAAAGAGAAAAAGAATAAAAAGAAACAAAAAGTTCATATTGATCTTATTGAGAGTAATGACTTCAAATAGAAAGAGTATGATGATTAAAAGTTGTTGGGAATTGGCAGACATAGCTTTGGTCATTGTTGCAATTAATAGGAAGTAATAAGGAAAGAGAGGTTTTCACATATAGATATATTATCATTGACATCTTTTATGATTGGGAGCACTCATTAAAATATGACATGCTAAAGAGTTGATGTTGGACAAGGAAGACAACATAATGAGTTATGTCTTTCTTATATCTGAGATAAAGTATGTTGTCATGGTTCCTCTAACTTGTTGAGCTTGCCTTTCCCCCTCATGCTAGCCAAATTCTCAGCACCAAGTAGAAATACTACTTGTGCTTCCAAATATCCCTAAACCAGTTTTGCCATGGGAGTCCACCATATCTACCTATGGATTGAGTAAGATCCTTCAAGTAAGTTGTCATCAGTGCAAAGCAATAAAAATTGCTCTAAATATGTATGATTGATTGGTGTGGGAGAAATAAGCTTTATACGATCTTGTGACGTGGAAGTAATAGAAGCGACGGACTGCATGATAAAGGTTCATATCACAAGGGGCAATATAAAGTGACGTTCTTTCGCATTGAGATTTTATATATCCAACCATAAAAGTGCATGGCAACCTCTGCTTCCCTCTGCGAAGGGCCTATCCTTTATTATTATCTTCTACCTTATGCAAGAGTCACGGTGATCTTCACCTTTCCTTTTTCATTTTATCCTTTGGCAAGCTCAGCATGTTGGAAAGAACATGATATATATATATATATATATATATATATATATATATATATATATAATTGGATGTAGGGGAGCATGAACCATTATTGTTGACATTACCCTTGAGGTAAAAAGTTGTGGGGCAAAACTATAAGCCCCTATCTTTCTCTGTGTCCGATTAAAACTCCCTAACCACAAGTATTGTGTGAGTGTTAGCAATTATGGAGGACTAAATGATAGTTGAGTATGTGGACTTGCTTTTTAGCTCTGACATAGACTCTTTCCGATGTGATGATAAATTGCAATTGCTTCAATGACTGAGATTATAGTTTGTTGGAGCCCAATAAAGTTTATGATTTATACTTTTGCATTGTGAGTAGATCATCACTTGAACATAAGTAATCATATGGCAAAATCTATATATGTTGCTGTTATGAGAATAATCATGATGCCTTCATGTCCGTATTTTATTTTTATCGATGCCTCTACCTCTAAACATGAGGACATATTTATTGTTATCGGCTTTTCGCTTGAGGACAAGCGAGGTCTAAGCTTGGGGGAGTTGATATGTCCATTTTGCATCATGCTTTTATATCGATATTTATCGCATTATGGACTGTTATTTCACTTTATGTCACAATACTTATGGCTATTTTATCTTATTTTACAAGGTTTACATAAAGAGGGAGAATGCCGGCAGCTAGAATTCTGGGCTAGAAAAGGAGCAAATATTAGAGGCCTATTCTGCACAACTCCAAAAGTCCTGAAACTTCATGAGACATCTTAAAAGAAATAAAGAAAAATCATCACCAAAGATGAAGGTCAGGGGGCCCACACCCTTCTCACGAGGGTGGGGGCGCCCCCCTAGGGCGCGCCTCCTACCTCGTGGGCCCCCTGGTGGCTCTCTGATGCCCATCTTCTCCTATATGAGGTCTTTCGATGAGAAAAAAATAAGGAGGAACTCTTCGGGACGAGACTCCGCCGCCACGAGGCGGAACCTTGGCGGATCCAATCTAGAGCTCCGGCAGAGCTGTTCTGCCGGGGATACTTCCCTCCCGGAGGGGAAAATCATCACCATTGTCATCACCAACGCTCCTCTCATCAACATCTTCACCAGCACCATCTCATCTCCAAACCCTAGTTCATCTCTTGTATCCAATTCTTGTCTCAAAGTCCGGGATTGGTGCTAGTAGGTTGCTAGTAGTGTTGATTACTCCTTGTAGTTGATGCTAGTTGGTTTATTTGGTGGAAGATCATATGTTCAGATCCTATATGCATATTATTACCCCTCTGATTATGAACATGAACATGCTTTGTGAGTAATTACGTTCGTTCCTGCGGACAAGGGAGAAGTCTTGCTATGAGTAGTCATGTGAATTTGGTATTCGTTTGATATTTTGATAAGATGTATGTTGTCTAGCCTCTAGTGGTGTTATTTGAACGTCGACTACATAACACTTCACCATTATTTGGGCCTAGAGGAAGGCATTGGGAAGTAATAAGTAGATGATGGGTTGCTAGAGTGACAGAAGCTTAAACCATACTTTATGCGTTGCTTCGTAAGGGGCTGATTTGGATCCATATGTTTCATGCTATGGTTAGGTTTACCTTAATACTTTTGTTGTGGTTGCGGATGCTTGCAATAGTGGTTAATCATAAGTGGGATGCTTGTTCAAGTAAGAACAGCACCCAAGCACAGGTCCACCCACATATCAAATTATCAAAGTATCGAACGTGAATCATATGATCGTGATGAAAACTAGCTTGACGATATTCCCATGTGTCCTCGGGAGCGCTTTTCCTATTATAAGAGTTTATTCTGGCTTGTCCTTTGCTACAAAAAGGATTGGGCCACCTTGCTGCACTTTATTTACTTTTGTTACTTGTTGCTCGTTACAATTTATCCTATCACAAAACTATCTGTTACCACTTATTTCAGTACTTGCAGAGAATACCTTGCTGAAAACCGCTTATCATTTCCTTCTGCTCCTCGTTGGGTTCGACACTCTTACTTATCGAAAGGACTATGATAGATCCCCTATACTTGTGGATCATCATGGACCGCCACCACGCCATCGCGGACCACATCGATGTAGCAACCTAGAAGGTCGCTGCCATCCCCCCGAGCCACCCGTCATCGACCAAGGCCAGACTCGCGAGGATCTGACCGGAGACCAACTGAGGCGCCAGACCCCCAGCCGCACCCGCAGCCGCCACCCAGTCAGAGGGCCAGCCGCCACCGCCCGCGCCGCCCAGGGCCGGTTCTGGTCGCGCCAACCAGAACCGCCGTCACCAGCCCGGGCAAGCACCAGCACCTCGCAGCCTGACGTGCCACACCCGCGCCCGTGATACGTCTCCAACGTATCTATAATTTTTGATTGCTCCATGCTATATTATCTTCTATTTTGGACATTATTGGGCTTTATTATTCACTTTTATATTATTTTTGGGACTAACCTATTAACCGAAGGCCCAACCCAGAATTGCTATTTTTTCCTATTTTAGGGTTTCGAAGAAAAGGAATATCAAACGGAGTCCAAACGGAATGAAACCTTCGGGAACGTGATTTTTGGAACAAACGAGATCCAGGAGACTTGGACCCTACGTCAAGCAACCAACAGGGAA
>NC_041390.1:121566348-121568360 GCF_002162155.2 Triticum dicoccoides | reverse complement strand
CCTGTTGCTCCACCGACATACTCCTTCCTCCTATATATACCTACGTATCCCCAAACGATCAGAAAGGGAGCCAAAACCCTAATTCCACCACCGTAACTTTCTGTATCCACGAGATCCCATCTTGGGGCCTGTTCCGGAGCTCCGATGGAGCGGGCATCGGTCACAGAGGGCTTCTACATCAACACCATAGCCCTTCCGATGATGTGTGAGTAGTTTATCTCAGACCTTCGGGTCCATAGTTATTAGCTAGATGGCTTCTTCTCTCTTTTTGGATATCAATACAAAGTTCTCCCCCTCTCTTATGGAGATTTATTCGACGTAATCTTCTTTTGCGGTGTGTTTGTTGAGACCGATGAATTGTGGGTTTATGATCAAGTTTATCTATGAACAACATTTGAATCTTCTCTGGATTCTTTTATGTATGATTGGTTATCTTTGCAAGTCTCTTCGAATTATCTGTTTGGTTTGGCCTACTAGATTGATCTTTGTTGCAATGGGAGAAGTGCTTAACTTTGGGTTCAATCTTGCGGTGTCCTTTCCCAGTGACAGTAGGGGCAGCAAGGCACGTATTGTATTGTTGCCATCGAGGATAACAAGATGGGGTTTTTATCATATTGCATGAATTTATCCCTCTACATCATGTCATCTTGCTTAAGGCGTTACTCTGTTCTTATGAACTTAATACTCTAGATGCATGCTGGATAGCGGTCGATGTGTGGAGTAATAGTAGTAGATGCAGGCAGGAGTCGGTCTACTTGTCTCGGACGTGATGCCTATATACATGATCATACCTAGATATTCTCATGACTATGCTCAATTCTGTCAATTGCTCAACAGTAATTTGTTCACCCACCGTAATACTTATGCTCTTGAGAGAAGCCACTAGTGAAACCTATGGCCCCCGGGTCTATCTTCATCATATTAATCTTCCAACACTTGGTTATTATCATTGCCTTTTATTTTACTTTGCATCTTTATCATAAAAACACCAAAAAAAATATCTTATCATATCTATCAGGTCTCACTCTCGTAAGTGACCGTGTAGGGATTGACAACCCCTTATCGCGTTGGTTGCGAGGATTTATTTGTTTTGTGTAGGTGCAAGGGACTCGCTCGTAGCCTCCTACTGGATTGATACCTTGGTTCTCAAAAACTGAGGGAAATACTTACGCTACTTTGCTGCATCACCCTTTCCTCTTCAAGGGAAAACCAACGCAGTGCTCAAGAGGTAGCAGCCCGCGCGCCATCACTCGCGCTGGCGCGCTGCGGCGCCCTATGACAACACCACGACCAGGTTCGGGAGCGACGGCCCGCGCCATCCCCCATGAATGCAGCAACAAGAATTCCCGCTGCGCCCGTGAACAACAAATCTGGCGGCGACGAGGGAGTAGGAGGAGGGAGGGAGGGGTTCCGGTGGAGGTGGCTGAGGTTGCCATCCCCGTCGCATGCGGGGGCGACGAGGGAGGGGATAAGGTTTCCTAAGGAACCCCAAATTCAAGTTTCAAACTACGTACTCAAGATCATGTTTGACTTTTGAAAAAAGTAATACACCTTATATTTTGAAACAAAGTGTTTTTTTAAAAACTAACAACTCCAACGACGCAACGAAGCGTGTCCAATCCTTTTAGTTAAGATTAAGACTAAGGCCAACTCCATTGCGTGACCCCATTCTGTCCGGCCCCGTCCATTTGGGGTAAAAAGGACAAACCGATCGGCCTAGTGCGCGACGGCCCGGACCCATTGATACGTCTCCAACGTATCTATAATTTTTGATTGTTCCATGCTATATTATATTCTGTTTTGGACATTATTAGGATTTATTATACACTTTTATATTATTTTTGGGACTAATCTATTAACCGGAGGCCCAACCCAGAATTGTTTTTTTTTTGCCTATTTTAGGGTTTCACAGAAAAAGAATATCAAACGGAGTCCAACCGGAATGAAACCTTTGGGAACGTGATTTTCGGAACGAACATAATCCAGAGGACTTGGACCCTACGTCAAGACAT
>NC_041390.1:121474164-121566155 GCF_002162155.2 Triticum dicoccoides | reverse complement strand
CAAGGCGCGCCCTCCACCCTCGTGGCCCCCCTGTTGCTCCACCGACGTACTCCTTCCTCCTATATATACCTACGTACCCCCAAACTACCAGATACGGAGCCAAAACCCTAATTCCACCACCGCAAATTTCTGTATCCACGAGATCCTATCTTGGGGCATGTTCCGGAGCTCCGCCGGAGGGGGCATCAATCACGGAGGGCTTCTACATCAACACCATAGCCCCTCCGATGAAGTCTGAGTAGTTTACCTCATACCTACGGGTCCATAGTTATTAGCTAGATGGCTTCTTCTCTCTTTTTGGATCTCAATACAAAGTTCTCCCCCTCTCTTGTGGAGATCTATTCGATGTAATCTTCTTTTGCGGTGTGTTTGCTGAGACCGATGAATTGTGGGTTTATGATCAAGTTTATCTATGAACAATATTTGAATCTTCTCTAAATTCTTTTATGTATGATTGGTTATCTTTGCAAGTCTCTTCGAATTATCAGTTTGGTTTGGCCTACTAGATTGATCTTTCTTGCAATGGGAGAAGTGCTTAGCTTTGGGTTCAATCTTGCGGTGTCCTTTCCCAGTGACAGTAGGGGCAGCAAGGCACGTACTGTATTGTTGCCATCAAGGATAACAAGATGGGGTTTATATCATATTGCATGAGTTTATCCCTCTACATCATGTCATCTTGCTTAAAACGTTACTCTGTTCTTATGAACTTAATACTCTAGATGCATGCTGGATAGCGGTCGATGTGTGGAGTAATAGTAGTAGATGCAGGCAGGAGTCGGTCTACTTGTCTCGGACGTGATGCCTATATACATGATCATACCTAGATATTCTCATAACTATGCTCAATTCTGTCAATTGCTCAACAATAATTTGTTTAACCACCGTGAATACTTATGCTCTTGAAAGAAGCCACTAGTGAAACCTATGGCCCCCGGGTCTATCTTTCGTCATATTAATCTTCCAATACTTAGTTATTTCCTTTGCCTTTTATTTTACTTTGCATCTTTTGTTTCTCTTTATCATACACAATACCAAAAATATTATCTTATCATATCTATCAGATCTCACTCTCGTAAGTGACCGTGTAGGGATTGACAACCCCTTATCGCGTTGGTTGTGAGGATTTATTTGTTTGTGTAGGTGTGAGGGACTCATGCATGGCCTCCTACTGGATTGATACCTTGGTTCTCAAAAACTGAGGAAATACTTACGCTACTCTGCTGCATCACCCTTTTCTCTTCAAGGGAAAACCAACGCAAGTGCTCAAGAGGTAGCAAGAAGGATTTCTGGCGCCGTTGCCAGGGAGGTCTACACAAAAGTCAACATACCAAGTACCCATCACAAACCCTTATCTCCCACATTACATTATTTGCCATTTGCCTCTCGTTTTCCTCTCCCCCACTTCACCCTTGCTGTTTTATTCACCCTCTCTCTCCATCCTCCCTCTCTTTCTCTATTCGCCTCTTTTTGCCTATTTCTTGTTTGCTTGTGTGTTGGATTGCTTGCTTGTCACGATGGCTCAAGATAATACTAAATTGTGTGACTTTACCAATACCAACAACAATGATTTCCTTAGCACTCCGATTGTTGCTCTTACCGATACTGAATCTTGTGAAATCAATGCTGCTTTGTTGAATCTTTTCATGAAAGATCAATTCACCGGCCTTCCTAGTGAAGATGCCGCTACCCATCTGAATAGCTTCGTTGATTTATGTGATATGCAAAAGAAGAAAGATGTGGATAATGATATTGTTAAATTGAAGCTATTTCCTTTTTCACTTAGAGATCGTGCTAAAGCTTGGTTTTCGTCTTTGCCTAAAAATAGTATTGATTCTTGGAATAAGTGCAAAGATGCTTTTATCTCTAAGTATTTTCCTCCCACTAAGATTATCTCTCTTAGAAACGATATTATGAATTTTAAGCAACTTGATCACGAACATGTTGCACAAGCTAGGGAGAGGATGAAATTAATGATACGTAATTGCCCTACGCATGGTTTGAATTTGTGGATGATTATACAAAAAAATTATGCCGGATTGAATTTTGCTTCTACAAATCTTTTAGATTCGGCCGCGGGAGGCACTTTTATGGAAATCACTTGAGGAGAATCTACTAAACTCCTAGATAATATTATGGTTAATTATTCTCAATGGCACACTGAAAGATCTACTAATAAAAAAGTGCTTGCGATGGAAGAAATTAATGTTTTGAGTGGAAAGATGGATGAACTTATGAAATTATTTGCTAATAAAAGTGTTTATTCTGATCCTAATGATATGCCTTTGTCTACTTTGATTGAGAATAATAATGAATATATGGATGTGAATTTTGTTGGTAGGAATAATTTTGGTAACAATGCATATAGAGGAAACTTTAATCCTAGGCCGTATCCTAGTAATTCCTCTAATAATTATGGTAATTCCTACAACAATTCTTATGGAAATTATAATAAGATGCCCTCTGATTTTGAAACTAATATTAAAGAATTTATTACTTTGCAAAAGAATTTCAATGCTTTGATTGAAGAAAAATTGCTCAAGATTGATGAGTTGGCTAGGAACGCTGATAGAATTTCTCTTGATGTTGATTCTTTGAAACTTAGATCTATTCCACCTAAGCATGATACCAATGAGTCTCTCAAAGCCATGAGAATTTCCATTGATGAGTGCAAAGAAAGAACCGCTAGGATGCGTGCTAAAAAGATTGCTTTATAAAAGCGTGTTCTTCTAGTTTCCATGATAATAAAGATGAAGATCTACAAGTTATTGATGTGTCCCCTATTAAATCTTTGTTTTGTAATATGAATCTTGATAATGATGGGACTAAATATGATCCAACTTTACCTAGACGACGTTCCAAGAATTCGGAGTCTTTATATCTTGATGCTAAAATTGTTAAAAGTGGGATTGAAGAAGTCAAAACTTTAAATATTAATGAACCCGCTATTTTGGATTTCAAGGAATTTAATTATGATCATTTCTCTTTGATAGATTGTATTTTCTTGTTGCAATACATGCTAAATTCTCCTCATGCTTATAGTCAAAATAAAGCTTTTACTAAACATATCGTTGATGCTTTGATGCAATCTTATGAAGAAAAACTTGAGTTGGAAGTTTCTATCCCTAGAAAACTTTATGATGAGTGGGAACCTACTATTAAAATTAAAATTAAAGATCATGAATGCTATGCTTTGTGTTATTTGGGTGCTAGTGTTTCCACGATTCCAAAGACTTTGTGTGATTTGCTAGGTTTTCGTGATTTTGATGATTGCTCTTTAAACTTGCACCTTGCGGATTCCACCATTAAGAAACCTATGGGAATAATTAATGATGTTCTTATTATTGCAAATAGGAATTATGTGCCCGTAGATTTTATTGTTCTTGACATAGATTGCAATCCTTCATGTCCTATTATTCTTGGTAGACCTTTCCTTAGAACGATTGGTGCAATTATTGATACTAAGGAAGGAAATATTAGATTCCAATTAGAAAGAAAATAAAACTACCATATGAATCTATCATGAGAGCCACTTATGGATTGCCTACCAAAGATGGCAATACCTGGATCTATCCTTGCTTTTTATGCCTAGCTAGGGGCGTTAAACGATAGCGTTTGTTGGGAGGCAACCCAATTTTATTTTTATTCCTTGCTTTTTGCTCCTGTTTAGTAATAAATAATTTATCTAGCCTCTGTTTTGGTTGTGTTTTTTGTGTTTAATTAGTGTTTGTGCCAAGTAGAACCGTTGGGAAGACTTGGGGAAAGTCTTTTTAATCTTGCTGTAAAAAACAGAAACTTTAGCGCTCACAGAATCACGTCCAGAAATTTATTTTAGAATTTTTGGGGTTCCAGATCTTGCGTTAGCTACAGATTACTACAGACTGCTTTGTTTTTGACAGATTATGTTTTTCATGTGTTGTTTGCTTATTATAATGAATCTATGGCTAGTAAAATAGTTTATAAACCATAGAGAAGTTGTAATACAGTAGGTTTAACACCAATATAAATAAATAATGAGTTCATTACAGTACCTTGAAGTGGTGTTTTGTTTTCTTTCGCTAACGGAGCTCACGAGATTTTCTACTTTAAGTTTTGTGTTGTGAAGTTTTTAAGTTCTGGGTGAAAGATTTGATGGATTATGGAACAAGGAGTGGAAAGAGCCTAAGCTTGGGGATGCCCATGGCACCCCAAGATAATATAAGGACACCTAAAAGCCAAAGCTTGGGGATGCCCCGGAAGGCATCCCCTCTTTCGTCTACTTCCATCGGTAACTTTACTTGGAGCTATATTTTTATTCGCCACATGATATGTGTTTTGCTTGGAGCGTCTTGGATGATTTGAGTCTTTGCTTTTTAGTTTACCACAATCATCCTTGCTGTACACACCTTTTGAGAGAGACACACATGATTCGGAAATTATTAGAATACTCTATGTGCTTCACTTATATCTTTTGAGTTATATAGTTTTTGCTCTTGTACTTCACTTATATCTTTTAGAGCACGGTGGTGGTTTTGTTTTATAGAAACTATTATTCTCTCATGCTTCACTTATATTATTTTGAGAGTCTTAAATAGCATGGTAATTTACTTAAATAATCCTAATATGCTAGGTATTGAAGACTAGTAAAAACTTTCTTATGAGTGTGTTGAATACTAAGAGAAGTTTGATGCTTGATGATTGTTTTGAGACATGGAGGTAGTGATATCAAAGTTGTGCTAGTTGAGTAGTGATGACCCACGAGTATAGGGTATCTATCGTAGTCCTTTCGATAGGTAAGAGTGTCGAACCCAACGAGGAGCGGAAGGAAATGATAAGCGGTTTCCAGCAAGGTATTCTCTGCAAGTACTGAAACAAGTGGTAACAGATAGTTTTGTGATAGGATAATTTGTAACGAGCAACAAGTAACAAAAGTAAATAAAGTGCAGCAAGGTGGCCCAATCCTTTTTGTAGCAAAGGACAAGCCTGTACAAACTCCTATATAGAAAAGTGCTCCCGAGGACACATGGGAATATCATCAAGCTAGTTTTCATCACGTTCATATGATTCGCGTTCGGTACTTTGATAATTTGGTATGTGGGTGAACCGGTGCTTGGGTACTGTCCTTACTTGGACAAGCATCCCACTTATGATTAACCTCTATTGCAAGCATCTGCAACTACAACAAAAGTATTAAGGTAAACCTAACCATAGCATGAAACATATGGATCCAAATCAGCCCCTTACGAAGCAACGCGTAAAGTAGGGTTTAAGCTTCTGTCACTCTAGCAACCCATCATCTACTTATTACTTCCCAATGCCTTCCTCTAGGCCCAAATCATGGTGAAGTGTTATGTAGTCGACGTTCACATAAAACCACTAGAGGAGAGACAACATACATCTCACCAAAATATCGAACGAATACCAAGTTCACATGAGTACTAATAGCAAGACTTCTCCCATGTCCTCAGGAACAAACGTAACTACTCACAAAGCATATTCATGTTCATAATCAGAGGGGTATTAATATGCATATAGGATCTGAACATATGATCTTCCACCAAATAAACCAACTAGCATCAACTACAAGGAGTAATTAACACTACTAGCAACCTACTAGCACCAATCCCGGACTTGAAGACAAGAATTGGATACAAGAGATGAACTAGGGTTTTGAGAGGAGATGGTGCTGATGAAGATGTTGATGGAGATTGCCCTCTCCCGATGAGAGGAGCGTTGGTGATGATGATGGCGATGATTTCCCCCTCCCGGAGGGAAGTTTCCCCGGCAGAACAGCTCTGCCGAAGCCCTAGACTGGATCCGCCAAGGTTCCGCCTCGTGGCGGCAGAGTTTCGTCCAAGAAGATGGCTTATGATTTTTTCCTCATCGAAAGACTCCATATAGCAGCAGATGGACATCGGAGGGCCACCAGGGGGCCCACGAGGTAGGGGCGCGCCCATCGGGGTAGGGCGCGCCCCCACCCTCGTGGGCAGGGTGTGGCCCCCCTGGTGAACTTCTTGCACTCAGTATTTTTTATATATTCTGAAAACGTCTTCCATGAAGTTTCAGGACTTTTGGAGCTGTGCAGAATAGGTCTCTAATATTTGCTCCTTTTCTAGCCCAGAATCCCAGCTGTCGGCATTCTCCCTCTTTATGTAAACCTTGTAAAATAAGAGAGAATAGGCATAAGTATTGTGACATAATGTGTAATAATGGCCCATAATACAATAAATATCGATATAAAAGCATCATGCAAAATGGACGTACCAAGTAGTTGTGAATTTGAAAAATACTTGTGTTGAAGTTTGCAAGTCCCGTAGCATGCATGTATGGTAAACCTTATGTAACAATTTTGAAACATGAGGTGTTCTTTGAGTGTCCTCCTTATGAGTGGCGGTCGGGGACGAGCGATGGTCTTTTCCTACCAATCTATCCCCCCCTAGGAGCATGCGTGTAGTGCTTGGTTTTTGATGAGTTGTAGATTCTTGCAATAAGTATGTGAGTTCTTTATGACTAATGTTGAGTCCATGGATTATACGCACTCTCACCTTTCCATCATTGCTAGCCTCTTCGGTACCGTGCATTGTCCTTTCTCACATTGAGAGTTGGTGCATACTTCGCCGATGCATCCAAACCCCGTTATATGATACACTCTTTCACACATAAACCTTCTTATATCTTCCTCAAAATAGCCACCATACCTACCTATTATGGCATTTCCATAGTCATTCTGAGATATATTGCCATGCAACTTTCCACCGTTCCGTTTATCATGACACGTTCATCATTGTCATATTGCTTTGCATGATCATGTAGTTGACATAGTATTTGTGGCAAAGCCACCATTCATAACCCTTTCATACATGTCACTCTTGGTTCATTGCATATCCCGGTACACCGCCGGAGGCATTCATATAGAGTCATACTTTGTTCTAGTATCGAGTTGTAATCATTGAGTTGTAAATAAATAGAAGTGTGATGATCATCATTTTCTAGAGCATTGTCCCAAGTGAGGAAAAAAAGAGAAAGGCCATAAAAAAAGAGAAGGCCCAAAAAAATAAGAGAAAAAGATAGAAGGGACAATGTTACTATCCTCTTTACCACATTTGTGCTTCAAAGTAGCACCATAATCTTCATGATAGAGAGTCTTTTGTTTTGTCACTTTCATATACTAGTGGGAATTTTTTATTATAGAACTTGGCTTGTATATTCCAACAATGGGCTTCCTCAAATGCCCTAGGTCTTCGCGAGCACGCAAGTTGGATGCACACCCACTTAGTTTCTTTTGTTGAGCTTTCATATATTTATAGCTCTAGTGCATCCGTTGCATGGCAATCCCTACTCCTTGCATTAACATCAATTGATGGGCATCTCCATAGCTCATTGATTAGCCTCGTTGATGTGAGACTTTCTCCCTTTTTGTCTTCTCCACATAACTCCCATCATTATATTCTATTCCACCCATAATGTTATATCCATGGCTCACGCTCATATATTGCGTGAAGGTTGAAAAAGTTTGAGATTACTAAAGTATGAAACAATTGCTTGGCTTGTCATCGGGGTTGTGCATGATGAGAGCATTCTTGTGTGATGAAAATGGAGCATGACTAAACTATATGATTTTGTAGGGATGAACTTTCTTTGTCCATGTTATTTTGAGAGGACATAATTGCTTAGTTAGTATGCTTTAAGTATTATTATTTTTGTGTCAATATTGAACTTTTATCTCGAATCTTTCGAATCTGAATATTCATACCACAATTAAGAAGAATTACATTAAAATTATGCCAAGTAGCATTCCACATCAAAAATTCTATTTTTTTATCATTTACCTACTCGAGGATGAGCATGAATTAAGCTTGGGGATGCTTGATACGTCTCCAACGTATCTATAATTTTTTATTGTTCCATGCTATATTATATTCTGTTTTGGACATTATTGAGCTTTATTATTGATAACCCACAAGTATAGGGGGTCGCAACTGTTGGGGAACGTTGCAGAAAACAAAAATTTTCCTACTCGTTTCACCAAGATCATCTAGGAGTTCATCTAGCAACGAGTGATTAGATGCATCTACATACCTTTGTAGATCGCGAGCGGAAGCGTTCAAAAGAACGGTGATGATGTAGTCGTACTCGACGTGATCCAAATCACCGATGACCAGCGCCGAACGGACGGCACCTCCGCGTTCAACACACGTACGGAACAGCCACGTCTCCTCCTTCTTGATCCAGCAAGGGAGGGAGGAGAGGTTGAGGGAGATGGCACCAGCAGCAGCACGACGGCGTGGTGTTGATGGAGCTGCAGTACTCCGACAGAGCTTCGCTAAGCACTATGGAGGTGGAGGAGGTGTTGGAGAGGGAGAAGGAGGCAACCAAAGGCCAGGGCGTTCAGGTATGAAGTCCCTCCTCTCCCCCACTATATATAGGAGGGCCAAGGGGGGGTGGCCGGCCCTAGGAGATCCAATCTCCTAGGGGGTGCGGCGGCCAAGGGGGGTTTCCCTCCCCCCCAAGGCACCTAGGAGGTGCCTTCCCCTCCTAGGACTCTTTCCCCCATAAACCCTAGGCGCATGGGCCTATGTGGGGCTGGTGCCCTTGGCCCATTAGGCCAAGGCGCACCCCCTACAGCCCATGTGGCCCCCCCGGGACAGGTGGACCCACCCGGTGGACCCCCGGGACCCTTCCGGTGGTCCCGGTACAATACCGATAACCCCGAAACTTGTCCCGATGCCTGAAACAGGACTTCCCATATATAAATCTTTACCTCCGGACCATTCCGGAACTCCTCGTGACGTCCGGGATCTCATCCGGGACTCCGAACAACATTCGGGTTAATGCATATACATATCCCTACAACCCTAGCGTAACTGAACCTTAAGTGTGTAGACCCTACGGGTTCGGGAGACAAGCAGACATGACCGAGACGACTCTCCGGTCAATAACCAACAGCGGGATCTGGATACCCATGTTGGCTCCCACATGCTCCACGATGATCTCATCGGATGAACCACGATGTCGAGGATTCTATCAACCCCGTACGCTATTCCCTTTGTCTATCGATATGTTACTTGCCCGAGATTCGATCGTCGGTATCCCAATACCTCGTTCAATCTCGTTACCGGCAAGTCACTTTACTCATACCGTAATGCATGATCCCGTGACCAGACACTTGGTCACTCTGAGCTCATTTTGATGATGCATTACCGAGTGGGCCCAGTGATACCTCTCCGTCATACGGAGTGACAAATCCCAGTCTTGATCCATGTCACCCAACAGACACTTTCGGAGATACCCGTAGTCTACCTTTATAGTCACCCAGTTACGTTGTGACGTTTGGCATACCCAAAGCACTCCTACGGTATCCGGGAGTTACACGATCTCATGGTCTAAGGAAAAGATACTTTGACATTGCAAAACTCTAGCAAATGAACTATACGATCTTGTGTTATGTTTAGGATTGGGTCTTGTCCATCACATCATTCTCCCAATGATGTGATCTCGTTATCAATGACATCCAGTGTCCATAGTCAGGAAACCATGACTATCTGTTGATCAACGAGCTAGTCAACTAGAGGCTCACTAGGGACATGTTGGTGTCTGTTATTCACACATGTATTACGATTTCCGGATAACACAATTATAGCATGAATAAAGACAATTATCATGAACAAGGAAATATAATAATAATGCTTTTATTATTGCCTCTAGGGCATATTTCCAACAGTCTCCCACTTGCACTAGAGTCAATAATCTAGTTACATTGTGATGAATCGAACACCCATGGAATTCTGGTGTTGATCATGTTTTGCTCTAGGGAGAGGTTTAGTCAATGGATCTGCTACATTCAGGTCCGTATGTACTTTACAAATCTCTATGTCTCCATCTTGAACATTTTCACGAATGGAGTTTAAGCAACGCTTGATGTGCCTTGTCTTCTTGTGAAACCTGGGCTCCTTGGCAAGTGCAATAGCTCCAGTGTTGTCACAGAAGAGCTTGATCGGCCCCGACGCATTGGGTATGACTCCTAGGTCGGTGATGAACTCCTTCACCCATATTGCTTCATGTGCTGCCTCCGAGGCTGCCATGTACTCCGCTTCACATGTAGATCCCGCCACGACGCTTTGCTTGCAACTGCACCAGCTTACTGCCCCACCATTCAAAATATACACGTATCCGGTTTGTGACTTAGAGTCATCCAGATCTGTGTCGAAACTAGCGTCGACGTAACCCTTTACGACGAGCTCTTCGTCACCTCCATAAACGAGAAACATTTCCTTAGTCCTTTTCAGGTACTTCAGGATATTCTTGACCGTTGTCCAGTGTTCCTTGCCGGGATTACTTTGGTACCTTCCTACCAAACTGACGGCAAGGTTAACATCAGGTCTGGTACACAGCATGGCATACATAATAGAACCTATGGCTGAGGCATAGGGGATGACGCTCATCTCTTCTATATCTTCTGCCGTGGTCGGACATTGAGCTGAGCTCAATTTCATACCTTGTAACACAGGCAAGAACCCCTTCTTGGATTGATCCATATTGAACTTCTTCAATATCTTATCAAGGTATGTGCTTTGTGAAAGACCTATGAGGCGTCTCGATCTATCTCTATAGATTTTGATGCCTAATATATAAGCAGCTTCTCCAAGGTCCTTCATTGAAAAACTTTTATTCAAGTAGGCCTTGATGTTGTCCAAGAGTTCTATATCATTTCCCATCAACAGTATGTCATCTACATATAATATGAGAAATGCTACAGAGCTCCCACTCACTTTCTTGTAAACACAGGCTTCTCCATAAGTCTGTGTAAACCCAAACGCTTTGATCATCTCATCAAAGCGAATGTTCCAACTCCGAGATGCTTGCACCAGCCCATAAATCGAGCGTTGGAGCTTGCACACTTTGTCAGCATTCTTAGGATCGACAAAACCTTCCGGCTGCATCATATACAATTCTTCCTTAAGGAAACCATTAAGGAATGCCGTTTTGACGTCCATTTGCCATATTTCGTAATCATAGAATGCGGCAATTGCTAACATGATTCGGACGGACTTCAGCTTCGCTACCGGTGAGAAAGTCTCATCGTAGTCAACCCCTTGAACTTGTCGATAACCCTTAGCGACAAGCCGAGCTTTATAGATGGTCACATTACCATCCGCGTCTGTCTTCCTCTTAAAGATCCATTTATTTTCTATGGCTCGCCGCTCAACGGGGAAGTCAGTCAAAGTCCATACTTTGTTTTCATACATGGATCCTATCTCGGATTTCATGGCTTCTAGCCATTTGTCGGAATCCGGGCCCGCCATCGCTTCTTCATAGTTCGAAGGTTCACCATTGTCTAACAGCATGATTTCCAAGACGGGGTTGCCGTACCACTCTGGTGCGGAACGTGTCCTTGTGGACCTTCGAATTTCAGTAGGGGCTTGATCAGAAGTATCTTGATCATTTTCATTAACTTCCTCTCTAGTCGGTGCAGGCACCTCAGGAACATTTTCTTGAGTTGCGCCATTTGCCGGTTCAAGAGGTAATACTTCATCAAGCTCTACTTTCCTCCCACTTACTTCTTTCGAGAGAAACTCTTTCTCCAGAAAGGACCCATTCTTGGCAACAAAGATCTTGCCTTCGGATCTGAGGTAGAAGGTGTACCCAATAGTTTCTTTTGGGTATCCTATGAAGACACATTTATCCGACTTGGGTTCGAGCTTTTCAGGTTGAAGTTTCTTGACATAAGCATCGCATCCCCAAACTTTTAGAAACGACAGCTTAGGTTTCTTCCCAAACCATAATTCATACGGTGTCGTCTCAACGGATTTCGACGGAGCCCTATTTAAAGTGAATGCGGCAGTCTCTAAAGCATAGCCCCAAAAAGAAAGCGGTAAATCGGTAAGAGACATCATAGATCGCACCATATCTAACAGAGTGCGATTACGACGTTCGGACACACCATTACGCTGAGGTGTTCCAGGCGGCGTGAGTTGTGAAACTATTCCACATTTTCTTAAGTGTGCCCCAAACTCGTGACTCAAGTATTCTCCTCCACGATCTGATCGTAGAAACTTGATTTTCCTGTCACGTTGATTTTCAACCTCACTCTGAAATTCCTTAAACTTTTCAAAGGTTTTAGACTTGTGTTTCATTAAGTAGATATACCCATACCTACTTAAATCATCAGTGAGAGTGAGAACATAACGATAGCCACCGCGAGCCTCAACACTCATCGGACCGCACACATCAGTATGTATGATTTCCAATAAGTCGGTTGCTCGCTCCATTGTTCCTGAGAACGGAGTCTTGGTCATTTTACCCATAAGGCATGGTTCGCACGTGTCAAATGATTCATAATCAAGAGACTCTAAAAGTCCATCAGCATGGAGCTTCTTCATGCGTTTGACACCTATGTGACCAAGGCGGCAGTGCCACAAGTATGTGGGACTATCATTATCAACCTTACTTCTTTTGGTACTCACATTATGAACATGTGTAGCATCACGTTCGAGATTCATAAAGAATAAACCATTCACCATAGGAGCATGACCATAAAACATATCACTCATAAAAATGGAACAACCATTATTCTCAGATTTAAAAGAGTAGCCATCTCGAATTAAACGAGATCCCGATACAATGTTCATGCTCAAAGCTGGCACTAAATAACAATTATTAAGGTTTAAAACTAATCCCGAAGGGAGATGCAGAGGTAGCGTGCCGACGGCGATCACATTGACCTTGGAACCATTCCCGACGCGCATCGTCACCTCGTCCTTTGCCAGTTTCCGCTTATTCCGCAGCCCCCGCTTTGAGTTACAAATGTGAGCAACTGCACCGGTATCAAATACCCAGGAGCCACTACGGGCACTAGTAAGGTACACATCAATTACATGTATATCACATATACCTTTGGTTTTGCCGGCCTTCTTATCCGCTAAGTACTTAGGGCAGTTCCGCTTCCAGTGACCGCTTCCCTTGCAATAAAAGCACTCAGTCTCGGGCTTGGGTCCATTCTTTGGCTTCTTCCTGGCAGCTTGCTTGCCGGGCGCGGCAACCCCCTTGCCGTCCTTCTTGAAGTTCTTTTTACCCTTGCCTTTCTTGAACTTAGTGGTTTTATTGACCATCAACACTTGATGTTCCTTCCTGACTTCTACCTCTGCTGATTTCAGCATAGCAAATACTTCAGGAATGGTCTTTTCCATCCCCTGCATATTGAAGTTCATCACAAAGCTCTTGTAGCTTGGTGGTAGCGACTGGAGGATTCTATCAATGACCGCATCATCCGGGAGATTAACTCCCAGCTGAGTCAAGCGGTTATGCAACCCAGACATAGTGAGTATGTGCTCACTGACAGAACTGTTTTCCTCCATCTTACAGCTGAAGAATTTGTCGGAGACTTCATATCTCTCGACCCGGGCATGAGCTTGGAAAACCATTTTCAGCTCTTCGAACATCTCATATGCTCCATGTCTCTCAAAACGCTTTTGGAGCCCCGGCTCTAGGCTGTAAAGCATGCCGCACTGAACAAGGGAGTAGTCATCGAAACGTGCCTGCCAAGCGTTCATAACATCTTGTTCCGCAGGGAGAACGGGTGCGTCACCAAGCGGTGCTTGTAGGACATAATCTTTCTTGGCAGCTATGAGGATGATCCTCAGGTTCCGGACCCAGTCCGTATAGTTGCTGCCATCGTCTTTCAGCTTAGTTTTCTCTAGGAACGCGTTGAAGTTGAGGACTACGTTGGCCATTTGATCTACAAGACATATTGCAAAGATTTTAGACTAAGTTCATGATAATTAAGTTCAACTAATCAAATTATTAGTGAACTCCCACTTAGATTAGACATCCCTCTAGTCATCTAAGTATTACATGATCCGAGTTAAACTAGACCGTGTCCGATCATCACGTGAGACGGACTAGTCAACATCGGTGAACATCTTCATGTTGATCGTATCTTCTATACGACTCATGCTCGACCTTTCGATCTTCTATGTTCCGAGGCCATGTCTGTACATGCTAGGCTCGTCAAGTCAACCTAAGTGTTTGCATGTGTAAATCTGTCTTACACCCGTTGTATGTGAACGTCTGAATAAAACACCCGATCATCACGTGGTGTTTTGAAACAGCGAACTGTCGCAACGGTGCACAGTTAGGGGGAACACTTCTTGAATTTATTGTGAGGGATCATCTTATTTACTACCGTCGTTCTAAGTAAACAAGATGCAAAACATGATAAACATCACATGCAATCAAATAATAAACGTGACATGATATGGCCAATATCACATAGCTCCTTTGATCTCCATCTTGGGGCTCCATGATCATCTTGTCACCGGCTTGACACCATGATCTCCATCATCATGATCTCCATCATCGTGTCTCCATGAAGTTGCTCGCCAACTATTACTTCTACTACTATGGCTAACGCGTTTAGCAATAAAGTAAAGTAATTTACAAGGCGTTTCTTGATGACACGCAGGTCATATAAAAGAATAAAGACAACTCCTATGGCTCCTGCCGGTTGTCATACTCATCGACATGCAAGTCGTGATTCCTATTACAATAGCATGAACATCTCATACATCACATATAGATCATTCATCATTCATCACAACTTTGGCCATATCATATCACAAACCACTTGCTGCAAAAACAAGTTAAACGTCCTCTAATTGTTGTTGCAAGTTTTTACGTGGCTGAATTAGGGTTCTAGCAAGAACGTTTTCTTACCTACGTTAAAGCCACAACGTGATTTGTCAACTTCTATTTACCCTTCATAAGGACCCTGTTCATCGATTCCGCTCCAACTAAAGTAGGAGAGACAGACACCCGCCAGCCACCTTATGCAACTAGTGCATGTTAGTCGGTGGAACCGGTCTCACGTAAGCGTACGTGTAAGGTTGGTCCGGGCCGCTTCATCCCACAATACCGCTGAAGCAAGAAAGGACTAGTAACGGCAAGAGAGTTGACAAATCTACGCCCACAACAAATTGTGTTCTACTCGCGCAAGAAGAACTACGCATAGACCTAGCTCATGATGCCACTGGTGGGGAACGTTGCAGAAAACAAAAATTTTCCTACTCATTTCACCAAGATCATCTAGGAGTTCATCTAGCAACGAGTGATTATATGCATCTACATACCTTTGTAGACCGCGAGCGGAAGCGTTCAAAAGAACGGTGATGATGTAGTCGTACTCGACGTGATCCAAATCACCGATGACCAGCGCCGAACGGACGGCACCTCCGCGTTCAACACACGTACGGAACAGCCACGTCTCCTCCTTCTTGATCCAGCAAGGGAGGGAGGAGAGGTTGAGGGAGATGGCACCAGCAGCAGCACGACGGCGTGGTGTTGATGGAGCTGCAGTACTCCGGCAGAGCTTCGCTAAGCACTATGGAGGTGGAGGAGGTGTTGGAGAGGGAGAAGGAGGCAACCAAAGGCCAGGGCGTTCAGGTATGAAGTCCCTCCTCTCCCCCACTATATATAGGAGGGCCAAGGGGGGGTGGCCGGCCCTAGGAGATCCAATCTCCTAGGGGGTGCGGCGGCCAAGGGGGGTTTCCCTCCCCCCCCAAGGCACCTAGGAGGTGCCTTCCCCTCCTAGGACTCTTTCCCCCATAAACCCTAGGCGCATGGGCCTATGTGGGGCTGGTGCCCTTGGCCCATTAGGCCAAGGCGCACCCCCTACAGCCCATGTGGCCCCCCCGGGACAGGTGGACCCACCCGGTGGACCCCCGGGACCCTTCCGGTGGTCCCGGTACAATACCGATAACCCCGAAACTTGTCCCGATGCCCGAAACAGGACTTCCCATATATAAATCTTTACCTTCGGACCATTCCGGAACTCCTCGTGACGTCCGGGATCTCATCCGGGACTCCGAACAACATTCGGGTTACTGCATATACATATACCTACAACCCTAGCGTAACTGAACCTTAAGTGTGTAGACCCTACGGGTTCGGGAGACAAGCAGACATGACCGAGACGACTCTCCGGTCAATAACCAACAGCGGGATCTGGATACCCATGTTGGCTCCCACATGCTCCATGATGATCTCATCGGATGAACCACGATGTCGAGGATTCTATCAACCCCGTACGCTATTCCCTTTGTCTATCGATATGTTACTTGCCCGAGATTCGATCGTCGGTATCCCAATACCTCGTTCAATCTCGTTACCGGCAAGTCACTTTACTCGTACCGTAATGCATGATCCCGTGACCAGACACTTGGTCACTCTGAGCTCATTTTGATGATGCATTACCGAGTGGGCCCAGTGATACCTCTCCGTCATACGGAGTGACAAATCCCAGTCTTGATCCATGTCACCCAACAGACATTTTCGGAGATACCCGTAGTCTACCTTTATAGTCACCCAGTTACGTTGTGATGTTTGGCATACCCAAAGCACTCCTACGGTATCCGGGAGTTACACGATCTCATGGTCTAAGGAAAAGATACTTTGACATTGCAAAACTCTAGCAAATGAACTATACGATCTTGTGCTATGTTTAGGATTGGGTCTTGTCCATCACATCATTCTCCCAATGATGTGATCTCGTTATCAATGACATCCAGTGTCCATAGTCAGGAAACCATGACTATCTGTTGATCAACGAGCTAGTCAACTAGAGGCTCACTAGGGACATGTTGGTGTCTGTTATTCACACATGTATTACGATTTCCGGATAACACAATTATAGCATGAATAAAGACAATTATCATGAACAAGGAAATATAATAATAATGCTTTTATTATTGCCTCTAGGGCATATTTCCAACAGTATTCAACCCAAATTTGTTGATTCGACACAAGGGGAGCCAAAGAATATTCTCAAGTATTAGCAGCTGAGTTGTCAATTCAACCACACCTGGAAACTTAGTATCTGCAGCAAAGTGTTTAGTAGCAAAGTAATATGATAGTGGTGGTAGCAGCAACAAAAGTAAAGACAGCAAAAGTAATGTTTTTGGTATTTTGTAGTGATTGTAACAGTAGCAGCGGAAAAGTAAATAAGCGAGAACCAGTATATGGAAAACTTATAGGCACCGGATCAGTGATGTATAATTATGCCGGATGCGGTTCATCATGTAACAGTCATAACATAGGATGACACAGAACTAGCTCCAATTCATCAATGTAATGTAGGCATGTATTTCGTATATAGTCATACATGCTTATGGAAAAGAACTTGCATGTCATCTTTTGTCCTACCCTCCCGTGGCAGCGGGGTCCTATTGGAAACTAAGGGATATTAAGGCCTCCTTTTAATAGAGAACCGGAACAAGGCATTAACACATAGTGAATACATGAACTCCTCAAACTATGGTCATCACCGGGAGTGGTCCCGATTATTGTCACTTCGGGGTTGCCGGATCATAACACATAGTAGGTGACTATAGACTTGCAAGATAGGATCAAGAACTCACATATATTCATGAAAACATAATAGGTTCAGATTTGAAATCATGGCACTTGGGCCCTAGTGACAAGCATTAAGCATAGCAAAGTCATAGCAACATCAATCTCAGAACATAATGGATACTAGGGATCAAACCCTAACAAAACTAACTCGATTACATGATAAATCTCATCCAACCCATCACCGTCCAGCAAGCCTACGATGGAATTACTCACGCACGGCGGTGAGCATCATGAAATTGGTGATGGAGGATGGTTGATGATGACAACGGCAACAATCCACCTCTCCGGAGCCCCGAACGGACTCCAGATCAGCCCTCCCGAGAGGTTTTAGGGCTTGGCGGCGGCTTCATATCGTAAAACGCGATGATTTCTTCTCTCTGATTTTTTTTCTCTCCGAAAGCAAATATATAGAGTTGGAGTTGGCGTCGAAGGGTTTCCAGGGGGCCCACGAGGTAGGGGGGCGTGCCCTAGGGGGGGCCCACCCTCATGAGAAGGGTGTGGGCTCCCCTGGTCTTCATCTTTGGCGAGGATTTTTTATTGTTTTTTCTAAGATGTTCCGTGGAGTTTCAGGTCATTCCGAGAATATTTGTTTTCT
Source organism: Triticum dicoccoides (assembly GCF_002162155.2). NCBI lineage: Eukaryota > Viridiplantae > Streptophyta > Magnoliopsida > Poales > Poaceae > Triticum > Triticum dicoccoides. The sequence continues at coordinate 121,548,178 of NC_041390.1, read as the reverse complement.
GCACATAAAACAACACCATGGCAATTCTGCTGAAAACAGCGTCAGTCCGGGTTAGTTCCATTCAAATCATACAAGTTAGAGTCCAAAACAAGGGCAAAAGTGTTTGGAAAAGTAGATACGACGGAGACGTATCAACTCCCCCAAGCTTAAACCCTTGCTTGTCCTCAAGCACTTCAGTTGACAAACTAAAAGAAAGAAAGAAAAACTTTTACAAACTTTGTTTGCTCTTGTTGTTGTAACTATGTCAAGCCAGCATTCAAGTTTTCAGCATAGATCATAACTAACCACATTCACAATAATTCTCAGGTCTCATAATTACTCATATCAATAGCATAATCAACCAGCAAGTCATAATAATAAATCTCGGATGACAACACTTTCTCAAAACAATCATAATATGATATAACAAGATGGTATCTCGCTAGCCCTTTCTGAGACCGCAAAACATAAATGCAGAGCACCTTTAAAGATCAAGGACTGACTAGACATTGTAATTCATGGTAAAAGAGATCCAATCATAGTCATACCCAATATAAATTAACAGTGATGAATGCAAATGACAGTTGTGCTCTCCAGCTAGTGCTTTTTAATAAGAGGGTGATGACTCAACATAAAAGTAAATGGATAGGCCCTTCGCAGAGGGAAGCAGGGATTTGTAGAGGTGCCAGAGCTCGGTTTTTAAATAGAGATAAATTGTATTTTAAGCGGTATACTTTCATTGTCAACGTAACAACTAAGAGATGGCGATATCTTCCATGCTAAACACATTATAGGCGGTTCCCAAATAGAATGGTAAAGTTTATACTCCCCCTCCACCAACAAGCATCAATCCATGGCTTGCTCGAAATAACGAGTGCCTCCAACATACATTAGGTCCCAGGGGAAGTTTTGTTTGCAATTAATTTTGATTTAGTTTGCATAAAGCATGGGACTGGGCATCCCGATGACCAGCCATTTTCTCGTGAGTGAGGAGCGGAGTCCACTCCTCTTGAGAATAACCCGCCTAACACGGAAGATAAGGACAACCTTTGTTGATACATGAGCTATTCGAGCATACAAAACAGAATGTTTATTTGAAGGTTTAGAGTTTGGCACATACAAATTTACTTGGAATGGCAAGTAGATACCGCATATAGGAAGGTATGGTGGACTCATCTGGAATAACTTTGGGGTTTAAGGGATTGGATGCACAAGCAGTATTCCCACTTAGTACAAGTGAAGGCTAACAAAAGACTGGGAAGCGGCCAACTAGAGAGCGACAACAGCCATGTACATGCATTAAAATTGATAAACATTGGATGCAAGCATGAGTAGGATATAGTCCACCATGAACATAAATATCGTGAAGGCTATGTTGATTTTGTTTCAACTACATGCGTGAACATGTGCCAAGTCAAGTCACTTAAATCATTCAAAAGAGGATACCACCCCATCATACCACATCATAATCATCTCAATAGCATGTCGGCATACAAGGTAAATCATTATAACTCATAGCTAATCAAGCATGGCACAAGCAACTCTGATCTCTAATTGTCATTGCAAACATGTTTATTCATAATAAGCTAAATCAAGAACGACGGGCTCATCATATTTACAAAAACAAAAGAGGTCGAGTTCATACCAGCTTTTCTCATCTCAGTCAGTACATCATATATCATCATAATTGCCTTTCACTTGCACGACCGAACGGTGTGAACAATAATAAGAGTGCACGTGCATTGGACTAAGCTGGAATCTGCGAGCATTCAATAAATAGGAGAAGATAAGGCAATATGGGCTCTTGGTTAAATCAACAATAATGCATATAAGAGCCACTTCAACAATTTAATTATGGTCTTCTCCTACTGACCCCCAAATAAAAGAAAAAAAAATAAAACTATTTACACAGGGAAGGTCCCAACAAGCAAAATAAGAACGGGAAATATTTTTGGGTTTTCTTTTTAATTATTACTACTACAGTAGAAAAATAAACTACTACTAATTTTTTTTGTTTTTTCTTAAGGTTTAACAAACACACAAGAAGAAAGCAGGAAAAGGAAAATAAACTAGCATGGATATTACAGTGAAAAAGTATGAGCACCGACATCTAGCAATGAGTGTGTGTGAACATAAATGTAATGTCGGTGAGAAATACGTACTCCCCCAAGCTTAGGCTTTTGGCCTAAGTTGGTCTATGGCCACGGCTGGCCTGGCAGATATCCATAATAATAGTTGTTGGGGTCGTACTGTGATGAGGAAGGATAGTTGGGATCATACTGATGTGCAGCGGTTATCGCCTGCTGAGCTGCAGCGTGGAGTCGGGCTGCCTCCGCTCTCCTCTCGTACTCTTCTGCCTCCTCTATGATAATAACATATCTTCCTTTTGTCTGTGAATCAAAGAAGGAAGGGGCAGGGAGAATAATACGGAAAACACGTCGTTTATCAAAAATTAAGCAATATAAGAGAGGTGATTCAGGCCTCTCGACAAACTGGTGCGAAGCCATAGAGTTATAATCTAAATATGCAGGAGGCAACTCCATATCACCCTCACGAATGTCTATTTCAAGAAAATGAGCTAAGCAGGTTGCATAAATTCCTCCAAAAAAATCTGCATTATGTCTATTATGATGCAACCTACGAGCTACAATGGCTCCCATATGATAAGATTGGTCTCCCAACACAGCACTCCTAAGAATGCTGAGATCAGGGACACACATGTGACATGCTTCATCCTTAGCATTTATGCATCTACCGATGAAAAGAGCAAAATAATGTATAGCAGGAAAGTGAATGCTCCCTATGGTAGCCTGCGTTATATCTCTGGATTCCCCCACAGTTATACTAGCAAGAAAGTTTCTAAATTCAGATTTAGGGGGATCCCTAATACTGCCCCATGATGGAAGTTCGCAAGCAGAAGTGAAATCCTCTAGGTCCATGGTATAAGATTTGTCATAAAGATCAAACATGACTGAAGGAGAATTACGCAAAGATGAATACTCAAACCTCCTCACAAATGAACTTGTGAGATCATGATACTGGGGGCATTTGTTAGCCTCAAAATCCTCAAGACCGGCATTGCGCAAATATGATTTGAATTCTTCTTTAATTCCCGCATGGTCCATAAAATTTTCCGACGGCCATTCGCAAGGCCGTACTGGAGCGTCTCTTGGTGGATCCTCGTCAGCATCGCGCATAGCAATTCTAGGTCCTTGCTTCTTAGGGGAACCACCTTGGAACATCTTCCTAAACATATTGTTTTTCTCTGAAAAATTCTGAAATTTTTAGTAACTTCAAAATAAAAGTAAACCAAACTCAATAAAACTGATAGCAACTACTCCTACAAGTGCCTAGAGCCTATATCAAGCATTAGAACTACTTGGAACCATATAAATTTGACATGCAAGATCAAGAACATGGTCACCTATGTAGCACAAATTTGCAAAGAATAAAGCACTAGAACAAAAACTAATTGGACCAATGGAGGAGTCACATACCAAGGAACAATCTCCCCAAGCAGTTTTAAGAGAGGTGCTTTGAGCAAGGAGATCGAAAATCGCAGCAAAAGTGGCTGGAACTTGTGCTTGAGTTGGTTTTTCGGGTTTGTGTGAGATAGAGGAAGAAGATGGGTGCTGGGATAAGTGGAGGACGGCCATCATGGGCCCACGAGGCAGGGGGCGCGCCCTATAGGGGGGCGCCCACCACCCTCGTGGCCAGGTGGTAGCTCCTCCCAGGATAATTTTTGCACAGTAAATCCTCAAGTATTCCCGAAAAAATTATATTAAATTGGCATGACATTCTGAGGACTTTTATTTTTGGGATATTTTTATATTGCACAGATAAGTCAGGAAACAGACAAAAAATACTATTTTTACTTTATTTAATATAAATAACAAAAAGTAAAAGTGGGGTACAGAAGGTTGTGCTTCTAGTTTCATCCATCTCATGCTCATCAAAAAGAATCCACTAACAAGGTTGCTCAAGTCTTGTTAACAAACTCATTCCGATAATCATGAAACCAGAGAAATTTTGAATAACACTAAGTTACCTCAACGGGGATATGCACATCCCCAATAATAAGAATATCATATTTCTTCTTGATAGTAGGAAAGAGGAAATTCAAAACCTCCAAATATAATCGATGGAATTTTTCCAATAGAGTTGATACTATGAACTTGAGGTTGTTTCCTCGGAAAGTGTACCGTATGCTCATTACCATTAACATGAAAAGTGACATTGTCTTTGTTGCAATCAATAACAGCCCCTGCAGTATTAAGAAAAGGTCTTCCAAGAATAATAGACATACTATCATCCTCGGGAATATCAAGAATAACAAAGTCCGTTAAAATAGTAACGTTTGCAACCACAACATGCACATCCTCACAGATACCGACAGGTATAGCAGTTGATTTATCAGCCATTTGCAAAGATATTTCAGTAGGTGTCAACTTATTCAAGTCAAGTCTACGATATAAAGAGAGAGGCATAACACTAACACCAGCTCCAAGATCACATAAAGCAGTTTTAATATAATTCTTTTTAATGGAGCAAGGTATAGTAGGTACTCCGGGACCTCCAAGTTTCTTTGGTATTCCACCCTTAAAAGTATAATTAGCAAGCATGGTGGAAATTTCAGCTTCCGGTATCTTTCTTTTATTAGTAATGATATCCTTCATATATTTAGCATAAGGATTCGTTTTGAGCACATCAGTTAGTCTCATATGCAAAAAGATAGGCCTAATCATTTCAGCAAAGCGCTCAAAATCCTCGTCATCCTTTTTCTTGGATGGTTTCGGAGGAAAAGGCATGGGTTTCTGGACCCAAGGTTCCCTTTCTTTACCATGTTTCCTAGCAACAAAGTCTCTTTTATCATAACGTTGATTCTTTGATTGTGGGTTATCAAGATCAACAGCAGGTTCAATTTCTACATCATTATCGTTACTAGGTTGAGCATCATCATGAACATCATCATTAATATTCTTACTAGGTTCATGTTCATTACTAGATTGTGTTTCAGCATCAGACATAGATATATCATTTGGATTATCAGGTGGTTCAGCAATAGGTTCACTAGAAGTTTGCACAGTTCTATCATTTTTCTTCTTCTTTTTAGAAGAACTAGGAACATCAATATTATTTCTTTGAGAATCTTGCTCGATTCTCTTAGGGTGGCCTTCAGAATACAAAGGTTCCTAAGTCATTCTACCAGTTCTAGTAGCCACTCTAACAGCATAATCATTTTTCTTACTATTCATTTCATCAAGCACTTCTTTTTGAGACTTAAGTACTTGTTCTACTTGAGTGGTAACCATAGAAGCATGTTTGCTAACAAGTTTAAGTTCACCTTTAATATTAGCAATATAATCACCCAAGCGTCTAATCATATAAGCATTTTCTTTTAATTTTCTATCAAAATAAGCATTGAAGTCGTCTTGCTTATACATAAAGTTATCAAACTCATCCAAGCACTGACTAGCAATTTTAGTAGGAGGAATTTCAGCTTTATCATATCTATAGAGAGAATTTACCTTTACTACCTGTGTCGGAATATCAGGATCAGGAGGTTCTTCAGTAAATAAATAATTAAGACCATATGTTTCTTCAACAGGCGGTATATTAAGACCATGTATTTCTTCAATAGGAGGTAAATTCTTAATGTCTTCAGCTTTAATACCTTTTTCTTTCATAGATTTCTTTGCCTCTTGCATATCTTCAGGACTGAGAAATAGAACACCTCTCTTCTTCGGAGTTGGTTTAGGAATAGGCTTAGTAATTGGAGCAGGAGATGGCCCAGGAGCTGGCTCAGGAGGTGCCCAATTATTTTCATTTGTCAACATATTATTAATAAGATTTCAGCTTCATCCGGTGTTCTTTCCCTGAAAAGAGAACCATCACAACTATCCAGGTAATCTCTGGAAGTATCGGTTAGTCCATTATAAAAGATATCAAGTATTTCAGGTTTCTTAAGAGGATGATCAGGCGAAGCATTAAGTAACTTGAGAAGCCTCCCCCAAGCTTATGGGAGACTCTCTTCTTTAATTTGCACAAAGTTGTATATTTCCCTCAAAGCAGCTTGTTTCTTATGAGCAAGGAAATATTTAGTAGAGAAGTAATAAATCATATCCTGGGGACTACGCACACAACCAGGTTCAAGAGAATTAAACCATATCTTAGCATCACCCTTTAATGAGAACGGAAATATTTTGAGTATATAAAGGCAACACGATCTCTCATCATTAGTGAACAGGGCAGCTATATCATTTAACTTAGTAAGATGTGCCACAACAGTTTCAGATTCATAGCCATAAAACGGATCAGATTCAACCAAAGTAATTATATCAGGATCAACAGAGAATTCATAATCTTTATCAGGAACACATATAGGTGAAGTAGCAAAAGCAGGATCGGGTTTCATTCTATCTCTAAGTGATTCTTTGTTCCATTTAATTAATAACCTCTTAAGCTCATATCTATCTTTGCAAGCAAAAATAGCGGCAAAAGATTCCATATCAAAAAGATAACCCTCAGGAATAACAGGCATATTTTCATCATCACTATCATCATCGTATTCAGATTCAATAATTTCTTTTTCTCTAGCCCTAGCAATTTGTTCATCAAGAAATTCACTAAGGGGCACAGTAGTATCAGGCATAGAAGCAGTTTCATCATAAGTATCATGCATAGCAGAAGTGGCAACATCAATAACATGCGACATATCAGAACGAATAGCAGAAGCAGATGTAGGTGTCGCAAACTTACTCATAACAAAAGGTGAATCAAGTGCAGAGCTAGATGGCAGTTCCTTACCTCCCCTCGTAGTTGAGGGATAGATCTTGGTTTTTGGATCTCTCAAGTTCTTCATAGTGTCCAGCAGATATAAATCCCGAGTGACTCAAAGAATAGAGCTATGCTCCCCGGCAACGGTGCCAGAAAAAGGTCTTGATAACCCACAAATATAGGGGATCGCAACAGCTTTCGAGGGTAGAGTATTCAACCCAAAGTTGTTGATTCGACACAAGGGGTGCCAAAGAATATTCTCAAGTATTAGCAGCTGAGTTGTCAATTCAACCACACCTGAAAACTTAGTATCTGCAGTAAAGTGTTTAGTAGCAAAGTAATATGATAGTGGTGGTAGCAACAACAAAAGTAAAGACAACAAAAGTAATGTTTTTGGTATTTTGTAGTGATTGTAACAGTAGCAGCGGAAAATTAAATAAGCGAGAACCAATATATGGAAAACTCGTAGGCACTGGATCAGTGATGGATAATTATGCCGGATGCGGTTCATCATGTAACAATCATAACATAGGGTGACACAGAACTAGCTCCAATTCATCAATGTAATGTAGGCATGTATTCCGTATATAGTCATACGTGCTTATGGAAAAGAACTTGCATGACATCTTTTGTCCTACCCTCCCGTGGCAGCGGAGTCCTATTGGAAACTAAAGGATATTAAGGCCTCCTTTTAATAGAGAACCGGAACAAAGCATTAGCACATAGTGAATACATGAACTCCTCAAACTATGGTCATCACCGGGAGTGGTCCCGATTATTGTCACTTCGGGGTTGCCGGATCATAACACATAGTAGGTGACTATAGACTTGCAAGATAGGATCAAGAACTCACATATATTCATGAAAACATAATAGGTTCAGATCTGAAATCATGGCACTCGGGCCCTAGTGACAAGCATTAAGCATAGCAAAGTCATAGCAACATCAATCTCAGAACATAATGGATATTAGGGATCAAACCCTAACAAAACTAACTCGATTACATGATAAATCTCATCCAACCCATCACCGTCCAGCAAGCCTACGATGGAATTACTCACGCAAGGCGGTGAGCATCATGAAATTGGTGATGGAGGATGGTTGATGATGACGACGGCGATGAATACCCCTCTCCGGAGCCCCGAATGGACTCCAGATCAGCCCTCCCGAGAGGTTTTAGGGCTTGGCGGCGGCTCCGTATCGTAAAACGCGATGAATTCTTCTCTCTGATTTTTTTCTCTCTGAAAGCAAATATATAGAGTTGGAGTTGGTGTCGGAGGGTTTCCAGGTGGCCCACGAGGTAGGGGGACGCGCCCTAGGGGGGGGGGGCGCCCCCACCCTCGTGAGAAGGGTGTGGGCCCCCTGTTCTTCATCTTTGGCGAGGATTTTTTTATTGTTTTTTCTAATATGTTCCGTGGAGTTTCAGGTCATTCCGAGAATATTTGTTTTCTGCACATAAAACAACACCATGGTAATTCTGCTGAAAACAGCGTCAGTCCGGGTTAGTTCCATTCAAATCATACAAGTTAGAGTCCAAAACAAGGGCAAAAGTGTTTGGAAAAGTAGATACGATGGAGACGTATCAATTATACACTTTTATATTATTTTGGGACTAACCTATTAACCGGAGGCCCAGCCCAGAATTGCAGTTTTTTTGCCTATTTTAGGGTTTCACAGAAAAAGAATATCAAATGGAGTCCAAACGGAATGAAACCTTCGGGAACGTGATTTTCAGAACGAATATGATCCAGAGGACTTGGACCCTACGTCAAGACATCAACCAGGAGGCCACGAGGTAGGGGCGCACCTACCCCCCCCCCCCTGAGGCGCACCCTCCACCCTCGTGGCCCCCCTGTTGCTCCACCGACGTACTCCTTCCTCCTGTATATACATACGTACCCCCAAACTACCAGATATGGAGCCAAAAACCTAATTCCACCGCCGCAACTTTCTGTATTCATGAGATCCCATCTTGGGGCCTGTTCCGGAGCTCCGCCGGAGGGGGCAACGGTCACGGAAGGCTTCTACATCAACACCATAGCCCCTCCGATGAAGTGTGAGTAGTTTACCTTAGACCTACGGGTCCATAATTATTAGCTAGATGGCTTCTTCTCTCTTTTTGAATCTCAATACAAAGTTCTCCCCTCTCTTGTGGAGATATATTCGATGTAATCTTCTTTTGCGGTGTGTTTGTTGAGACCGATGAATTGTGGGTTTATGATCAAGTTTATCTATGAACAATACTTGAATCTTCTATGAATTCTTTTATGTATGATTGGTTATCTTTGCAAGTCTCTTAGAATTATCAGTTATGTTTGGCCTACTAGATTGTTCTTTCTTGCAATGGGAGAAGTGCTTAGTTTTGGGTTCAATCTTGGGGCGTCCTTTCCAAGTGACAATAGAGGCAGCAAGGCACGTATTATATTGTTGCCATCAAGGATAACAAGATGGGGTTTGTAACATATTGCATGAGTTTATCCCTCTACATCATGTCATCTTGCTTAAAGCGTTACTCTGTTCTTATGAACTTAATATTCTAGATGCATGCTGGATAGTGGTCGATGTGTGGAGTAATAGTAGTAGATGCAGGCAGGAGTCGGTCTACTTGTCTCGGACGTGATGCCTATATATAGATCTGAGAATGGTTACATAACTCAACCATAACTAAACCATACCTGTATGTGTATCCCTCTAAACCAAACTTGAACCATAACCATTTAATATTGTTTTCAGCCCAACCAAACCCAAATCCAATATGTTTTTCACCCAAACCAGTTTAAAACTAGTACATATCCATGGGTTTAAACCCAATACAAAACCGTTTTCAACTTCAGTTGAACAGTGAAACAATACAACTTCAGTTGAACAGTGAAACAATACAACTTCAGTTGAACAGCGAGACAATACAGAAGACACTCTGCACACATCAGGACACTCTATCAGATCTTAACTTTTTCAGAATTGAGAAGCATAATGGTATGTTCATGTTGAATATAAGATGATCTCAAACCTTAAATCGACACTAAATCTACCTGCTGTTGCATCATTTTTTTTGACACCCCAGCCCAACTGTTTGTAGCTTACAAGAAGAAGAAGAAACACTGGCTACAAAACTAGTAAAGTGCCTGAATGTTCATGTTCAAAAATAATGCAGCTTCATACTTGGCATAGAAGAGTGCTGAATCTACACTAAAAAGACATAATTAAAAGAGTTGGACTTCAGCTCACCGGAGCAGCGCGGAAGTCACTGCCTCGTGGTCGCGGAGGGGCGGACACGGAGCAGCTCTGGCGGGTGGCGGCGGTGGCTGCAGGAACGACGCTCTGCGTCGGTGAGCCACAGCCGGCAGCGACAAGTACATGGCGGGGTGGGCGCGACCACGCCTGAGGCCCTGACTGGCAGAGGAGCAGCTGGCAAGTTTCTGCCCGCGAGGACGACATAGAGGAGCAGCCGACCGTGAGGACGAAGCAGAGGAGCAGCCGGCGGCGCCGATCAAGGGAGAGGAGTAGCCGCCGCGGATGCGGGGAGCCCTGCTCATGAAGGGGATGGGAGGGTCGCGGGCCTACCCGCCGGCCATCTCGCGGGCGACGGCCGCGTCTGGGAGTGCCGGCTCAGGCGACGACCGCGTCGGGGAGCGGCGCTGTGGCGGCGGCGTGCTGCGACCTAGCTCGTAGTGCAGGAGCCGGGAACAAGACGGAGATGGAGGTGGGGCTCTACTGGGCTTACTCCGGGCCGAGAACCGGTTCAGACCTATAGTTTGCACCCATATTAGACCAAACTTTTTAAACCCATAATCAACTATACACGATTTGTTTTTTCTGTGGACCCAAACTAAACTAAACTAAGAAAAAACTCAGTCCAAAAAAACCTGAACTGATCGAAACCTGAATAAAAACCAAACTATTTACCCGGTTTTTTCAAAACCGTTCTCAGATTTACCTATATACATAATCATATCTAGATATTTTCATAACTATGCTCAATTCTGTCAATTGCTCAATAGTAATTTGTTTACCCACCGTGAATACGTATGCTCTTGAGAGAAGCCACTAGTGAAACCTATGGCCCCCGGGTCTATCTTCCATCATAGTAATCTTCCAATACTTAGTTATTTCCTTTGCCTTTTATTTTTTTTGCATCTTTTATTTCTTTTTATCATACAAAATACCAAAAATATCATCTTATCATATCTATTAGATCTCACTCTCGTAAGTGACCGTGTAGGGACTGACAACCCCTTATCGTGTTGGTTGCGAGGATTTATTTGTTTGTGTAGGTGCGAGGAACTCGTGCGTGGCCTCCTATTGAATTGATACCTTGATTCTTAAAAACTGAGGGAAATACTTACGATACTCTGCTGCATCACCCTTTCCTCTTCAAGGGAAAACCAACGCAAGTGCTCAAGAGGTAGCACCCATCTGGTCCGTTTTGTGTCCGAGCCGACCCATTTTGAGCGCAAACATGCGCCGGGTTTGGGTCGCGGCGGACACCAAACGGACGCGCGCCTCGTCCGCGTCGGGGCTGCGTGGCAGGCGGCCACCTACCTCCCACCCGCCCACATCAATGCGCACGCGCGGGCGGCCCCGCCTGTCATCCGTCCAGGCGAACGATCGCGATCCTTCTTAAATGGGAACCCATGGACCGGTCGTCATCCACACTGCCCCACTCCATCCTGCGGCCTCATCCAAACCCAACAACCCCAAACCCTAGCCTCGCCTCGAACTCGCCGGCCGGCCACCTCGCAGCCATGGGCCTATGGAACTACGGCCGGAAGGGGAAGCACGACCGCGAGGCTGGCTCCTCGTCGGGGCGTCGCCGTGGCTCTGTGAAGAAGAAGGAGCCCGTATCACCACCGCGTCGGGCCCCCGTGCTGCCCGCGTTCTCCATCGTGCCCACGGCCGCCGGCGAGCGCGACCAGCACTACATCGAGACGGTCGTATGCCGCCGCTATTGGGAGACGAGGACGCCGCTACCCTGGAGCGACGTCCACCTCCCCAATAACTGGCACTTGTCGGCCGACCGCGTGCTGATACCGCCGGTCCCGCTGAGCGGCCGTGCGCGCCACCAGGAGATCAAGCGTCGCCGCCGCCTCCTTCCGGACGACCACTACTACGACGAGACGTACGCCCCTGACTCGCCCCTGTGGGACACTTGGTTCCGGGATGAGCACGACATGCGGCGGGAGTCCTTCTTCGCCGGCACGTCAACGGGGCCGCGTTGGCCACGTGAGCACCGAGCGGCTGCTCCCCAGGCGCGCGGGTGTACGCGGGTGCGCGGCCTCACGCCCACGCCGCCGCCGCCATCTCCATTGCCACCACCACCTCCTCGCATGACATCGAAGGAGGAGGCCCGTCTCATGACGCGTGTCATGGAGGACTCCATGCACACGCACGACGAGTGCCAATGGGAGGGCCTCGAGAAGATGACGGCCTTCTCCGCGGGCGGCGACGTCGCCATCCTCGAGCTGGAGATGGTGGTGAAGGAGGAGGTGATGGAGGATCCGCCGGTGGCCGCGTTCCACCCGGGCCTGGTGGGCCAGGGGTGGAGCTGGGCGTGCACGGCAGAGCAAATGGCGGCCACCGTGAGGGGCGTGAACTGGTGCCCCACGCCGCCGCGGTCATCGGAGCGGGACGCCTCGCCACGGGAGGAGGTGGTGCAGGCACCTGCCACCTTCCAGCCCGCCTTCCCCGTGCACCACGGACTGCCGGCCCACCTCTGGACGCCGCCGGACTACGTCGGCCTCGTCAGCGACGACGACGACACCGGCGGCCACTGAAGACGGCAACGGCCATGGCATCGACGGGCGCGGCAAGGAGCGCACCGACGGCGTTTTTTTCGTTTTTATGTTAATTATGCTACCGGGCCGTTAAGTGAACCGTGAAATTAGGCCGTTTTGTGGCCATGACCTTTTAAATTATGTTTTAAGTTTTTTAACTGCATTTATTTATTTTTTAAGTCATTTTATTTTAGTTTTCTGTTTTTTTATCACGTCCAACATAGACATGATTTCGGATGCGGTCGCGCGTTGTGTGCACCCACGACCCAACGGATAAAGACGAACATGGATGAATCCATTGTCGCCCCAAAGAGACAATATCTGGTCAAATCAGACATCCCTTTGAGGTCGTGCGGTGTAGTTGGCGTAACTTCGGAATAAAGATCGTGCGACGCTTACCCCGCAAAAAAAAAGATCGTGCGACGCAGAGAGTAGGAAGCACCGTGACGGCTCACGGCTCGCGAGGCTCCAAAGTCTGACCACGACGCCAAGCACGACACAAATCCGAACAAATTGCAGAAACTTCCACCGCAACTCCCGAACTTTGGTCCGCCATGTCCTCTTGCGTCTCCTCCTCCCATCACCACTGCGCCCGCCGCCTCCCCGCCCCGCCGCCCCGGGCGCACCTCGCCGCAGCCGACTCGTGCGCGTCCCCTTACCGCAGACGCGTCGGTTCCCTGAGGGCAATGGGAGCCGAGGCGCCCTCGAGCGTGGCGCCGGCGGCGGGTAGGAAGGCTTCGGCGGTGCAGGCGGAGATGGTGGAGGCGGCGGCCATGTGGTGCGCCATGCACGGACTCGTCGTCGGCGACCGCGGCAACCCGGTACGTCCGGCTTCTCACCCGCTAGTTCCTTCCCCGCCCCAAAGTTTGCTGCCTCTTTTGACTCATTTCAGGAGTCCAGGGTTTGAGAATGCAACGCGTATCTCCGCATACTTGACCATAAATTCCGTGATAGAAGAACTAGTACTTTTTAGAGTCTTTTCATTCAACCTGCACATCTCCGTAGAATGAACAAATACGCAAGTCTCCTAGAATGTCTGTCCTTTGTTTGGGGCTGCCCCTGCTCCATTTTCAACAAGTTTGCATTGTTTGGCCAGTAGGACTTGCCCTCGATATGGAACAAGTGTGTACAAAAATCAGGGGCAGAGCCAAGAATTAGGCAGGGAAATGTGGAAAGCGAAAAACAACCAAGGATCACCATGATGTTAGGTGTTTCTGTCTGAAGATCCTTTGTATGAGAAAGTGGAGTATAAATTAAATCACAGAAGTTGAATTAATTGGACACTAGGTGTTGCTGCCGAAGACCCTCTGTGTGAAATATTGGGATATAAAGCGCGAAAATTCGTGTTGGAGTCAATTGATCGTCATGAACAGAACATCACGTTTGGTTGTGTCCTCTCCCTTTTTGTGGCAAGCCCTTTTTATGTGACAAGCCCAACACTGAGACATGCTCTTATTCTGTTCACGCTCAAATGCCACAAGACGTGCCGGTATCTTCGTTCATGCATCGCCTAGCTTTGCTCAAGTGCTATTTGAATTGAGAAATAACTCTAGTTGTAAACCAGCATCTTTGTGGAATTAGCAGCTAACATAGTATCAACCCCTTGCAGAGATCTGGAACAGTCCCAGGTGTTGGTTTGGTTCATGCTCCATTTTCGCTACTTCCAACACGTTTTCCAGCATCTTTTTGGAAGCAAGCATGTGAACTGGCTCCTATTTTCAATGAGCTTGTGGATCGTGTGAGCTTGGATGGGAAGTTCTTGCAAGGTTCTTTGTCTAGGCAAGCTCCAAATTCCATTTGACTTTTTTTTATATGTTGGTGTGTGGATCTAGAACTTCGTTTTAAACTTTCATGAAGTGGATTAGAGTTTTGACTGGTCCATATCATAAGAAGGCTGCTGCCTTGAGACCTTAAGCTTTTGGAACAGTTTGTTGTCTGTTAGCCTGATCATTGACATGACCAGTCCATTTTTATTATTACTTTAAATAAATAAATGCCAGTTAGGTATTTATTTTGTTTTCAGATGGCAAGGAACTTCCAAATCAATAGCGTTTTTTTTTTCAGAACAAAGCAGGTTGACGATTTCACTGCTAGGTTGTTAGAAATTCATGCAAAGATGATGGCAGTAAACAAGAAGGAGGTAATTAACTGCGTGTGTTGGTAATTTCTTATTCAGAATTCAGAGAAAGCATCTTTTAAGTGGTGCTTCTTAACAATATGTTTGTCAGTCCTGTTAGTAAGGTACTGACAAGTGCTTAATGAACCATCAGGATATCCGCTTAGGGTTGCATCGATCTGACTACATGCTTGATTCTGAAACAAATTCTCTTCTTCAAATTGAGCTCAACACCATCTCAACATCATTTCCTGGTCTAGGCTCTCTTGTGAGCGAACTTCACAGGTGAACTTTTTCGTGATATCCTGCAGACTTGCACTCCTTTGACGGAATCATTTTGTGTTTTGTCCCTGTTTGGTAGTCCCTTAGAAACATAAGATGAGATGTCTCATTGAACATATTGCATGCTCACATGTTTCTGAATCCAACTGTAGATAGCATTCTTGTTGACCATTATGTTATCCCTTTAGAATATTGGAGCACAAGGTGAATGCTGTAAATAGTAAAACTCAAGTCAATTGGCTTGCTTAACATAGCTACGTACCTAACGGGAATGTATCTGGTGCACCCGTACTTGTGGTGCTACCGGTGCACTGGATGCAATAGAATATTTTTTTTAAATCTGAGAAAATTCTAGCATGTTAATGCAATATCAATGTATGATGTCACAAAATTTCGTATAAAAATTTTAGATATTTTTTCAGATACAAAAATGACAAATTAGACATCAGTGTGATAATGGGCCAAATCTAAAGGCCAAGTTATGTTATGTACTATTTAATGTTGATTTTGTCATTTTTGTTTCGAGTTATGTTTCAAATTTTAACTTAAAATTTTGTGACAACCTACATTGATGTTGTGTGAGTGTGCTAAATTTTTTCAGAATTTTTTGAATATTTTAAAAGCACAATGTGAGTTGGGTGCACCGGTAGCACCACAAGCTCCGGTGCACCAGATATTTTCCCCGTACCTACAAGAACGTGAGAAGTATCCTATTCAACATTTTGGAAGCCCCAATTTTATCTATGTGGTATGTGGTATAAACTGGGTCTCTTTAAACATGTCTGATGCATGAGTTAACTATATGTTTATATCAGTGAGTGGGAAATCAGGCACGATGACATTCTCAATCAGTACCAGTATTCATCTTATCTTGAAATGGCCGAAAGGTTTCCTCATTTTGATCTCCAAGAGTAAACCTAAATACCTGATAAGTGCTATTATCTTGTAAAGTACAGGACCTTACTTAATCAATATGGTGAAGTCTTAGGTCTTGATTCTGAAAGGATTCCTCGGAACTGGGCAGCCATTCAATTTGCTGAAGCATTGGGCAAAGCATGGGTTGAGTATAATAATGGAAGGTCTACAGTTTACCTACATAGTTTGTGTTTATTTTATTGAGAACATTTGGAAAGGCAAACATGACCTGACATGTTTTTCCCCTCTTGGTTGCCCAGCGCTGTAGTTATGATGATTGTTCAAGCTGAAGAAAGAAATATGTACGACCAGTACTGGCTCATCAATCATTTGAAAGAATCATATCCTTTTGTTATGTACTATCTCTTCCTTTTTGTTGCAAACCTCTGAAACGACAAAACATCAAAATATCCTTTCAAGTTAACGTTTTTGCTCATACAGTTTTCTAATCTATTGACGCTTGTTTAGTTTCTCATGAATTATAGTTCACGTAAACAATACAAACTTCCTATTGTGCTGTTGAATTGCTTGTTCACTTTAATTATCAACAAGTCATCTGATTGATACCACAATAAACTGCATCAAGATGAGACTTTTCTTAACTGTCTATAACGCATGGTGTGATGACCATTAGGAAAACTTTGGCACAGGTGGAGGCCGAAGGACTAGTGCTTCCGGATGGAACACTTGTGGTGTATGTATCTTGTATGACATGAAGAGAGACCTACCTTTTGCTATTATCACTTAAATTTAAATTTGCCAAAAATGCAGAGATGGACGACCTGTTGCTGTTGTGTATTTCAGAGCTGGGTATGCACCGACTGATTACCCTTCAGAAGTGGTATGTGCTAGTACTACATTTGTTTAGCAAACACCCTTTCACAGTTGAAGCTAATTCCTATCTCATAAATTGATTGAAGATAAAGTTTCAATGAGGAACATTTCATTCATAATCATATGTTTGTTTAAGGAAACTTCTTTTGTTTGTGTATTTCATTGTAGGTTTTGTAAAGCTGATGTTCTTCTTATATGTTGGTGCAAGTTTTCACCTTGGCACGTTCTTCTTATATTGATTTCAGGAATGGAGTGCAAGGCTTTTGATTGAACAATCATCTGCTATTAAGTGCCCTTCAATATCCTACCATTTAGTCGGAACCAAAAAGATCCAGCAAGAGCTAGCAAAACCTAGTGTTCTTGAAAGGTGATGAAAGTTTTGTCCGCTACAGATGGGCGTTTATATGTATTTTTATTATTCCTATGATGTGCATATTGCATTACAGATATAGTCATAAGACTCGGTGGTAGTACGTCATATTAAACTCCCCTACAGTTCTAACTTTCAGAAGCATATTCCTAATCACTATTTGATCTTATTTATACGTAGGTTCCTTGACAACGAGGAAGACATTGCCAAGCTACGTAAATGCTTCGCAGGGTTATGGAGCTTGGACAATGAAGAAATAGTGAAATCAGCAATAGAAAAACCTGACTTGTTTGTCCTGAAACCTCAACGAGAAGGTGGAGGTAATTTCTTTGGCACTTAATAGAACCCTTTCCACAAAAGTTCCCCACAAATTGTTTTGATCCTGATATCTCTCTCCAGGGAACAACTTGTATGGTCATGATTTGCGAGAAACACTGATCAGACTAAAGAACGAACAGGGAGAGGCGCTTGCGGCCTACATTTTGATGCAGCGGATTTTTCCAAGAGCTTCTCTTACTCAGCTTGTCCAGGGCGGTGTCTGCTTTGAGGAACTTTCAATCTCTGAGCTTGGAATATTCGGATCCTACCTGCGGTAGTTAATCCTTTGGTGGCTCTAAATTCTTTTGCTTTGCATATGTACCTTCCATTTTATTTTTCTGAGTAAATCATACAATTTTCATTGGCTAACTGCAGGAACAAAGATAAGGTAGTCATTAATAACCAATGTGGTTACTTGATGCGCACCAAAGTTTCTTCATCAAACGAAGGCGGAGTTGCTGCAGGATTTGCTGTTCTGGACAGCATTCTCCTCACAGATGAGGTGATTATTGTGGTGTAGAAGCTATTTACTATTGATCTCAATTTTTCAAGTGTCCGAAACCTACCGGTTTCCTTCCAGTAAAGGTAGTTTGTGTAGTCTCTTGTCAAATCCAATCCGTCTTTAAAAAAATGATGTTCCCTCATCAGTCACTTGAACTTGTTTACTGTTTTACCGGAACATTCTAGCATGATTACTGTTTTACTTCGCATTTGGTTTTATTTTGTTTTCGAAACTTGAATCTCATCTGTCCTCCATGTTGCCTTTCTTTCAGTGAGATAGGAAGGTGGCAGGGTAACAACTTACAAGTCACCGGTGACAGCACACATCGGATGAGGAACTGAAGTTACAGACAGTTGGATGAATGTTGGAACTCTCATATCCGCATTCCAGTCCCTTCCGTCTGCAGGCATAGGATAGATTAGTCATGTTCATGTATTTAGTAGTACCAAGTGGGAACTAGGTCTGGGGACAAATCATCATAATTGTTTCACTGAACAACACTGGCGGAGCTAAGAAGAAAGTCTAGGGGGGGCAAATGGTAAAACTGGCATACCTGAGGGGGCCAAATACTAAATTTATACTCATCTAAACCCTCTAAAAAAATTCCTTCACACTTTTTGCTTAGGCTGGGGGGGCCACAGCACCCCAGGAGCACACATAGCTCCGCCACTGCTGAACAATAAATGTATCTTCCGAACGATCGGAAACTCGCAACAGACCCGAACGTAGGGGATGCCGTTCATTTTGAGATCGCATGGTGCGCGTGTTGGCGGTTTAGTCCACGGATGACGTGACGTGATGATGTGAGGTCGTGGGCCATGCCCTTTTTTACTCGGGCTGTCCATCTCTGGGTTTTTCTTTTCTGGTGCCCATCTCTCGATCCGCTTCTCCCGCACCTCATGGTAGATAACGAGACAATTGCATGTTTAGTCCTGGTACTTGCAGGCGATGTCTAACATAGTCCTCATAATCATAAAGTGCTTCAATACAGTCCTCGTACATGTAAATACAGTGTCTATACGGTCCTGGAGATTGTGGCATCGGTCCTGGCTATACGCCTCACTTACGTACCCAGTATGCATCCACTGCCACGTGAGCACGGACTGAGTCAAACGACTGGTAACTTTGTATTCGGCCCCATCGAAAAGACTTGCTATTAGATTAGTAACAGCGGGGAGTAATTTAGAGTAGTAACATGCATATGTTACTAGTCTATATTATTACCTTCACAGTGGGTAGTAACATATATGTTGTGTCATGCATGACTTTATTTATTGTGTTATAGACTCATCTTTTCTTGATATGTGTGATGTTACAGTAACTAGCTATGTTACCACATGACTCTTTTTTTTTATTAATTACATGCCACATCTCCTATTTTTGCCTAGATAAGTGTGATGTTATCACTTATGTTACTCCCACTGTGAATAGTCTTAGTATGTGCCCTTCATCCCTTTCATTCTCCACGAACAGAAACCCCAGCCCGACCTCAGCAGAAACCCCAGCGGTGGCGGCGGATGATCAGGGACCCGGCAGCGTTCCGATCGTAGTGCAGCTGGTGGTGGACGGGAGTGGGATGAACCAGCGACCCCGGACGGTGGTTTGAGGCAGTGATGAAGGGGCTCGCCGACGTACAGTACGTGCCGTCACATTAAACTTCAATTTTGGTCAAATTGTTGTACTACTAGTTGGATTTGGACATTTGGGGCGAATTATGTCATTGTGATACATTGATTTGACGGAATTAGGGTCGCATTATGCTAGGGTTTGGGTTCTGTCCAGCCAAAAGTCTGAATTTTTTCTGTGTGCTCTGTTTTGCAGCGGCTCATAGTGATTTCTTCATTGTGGAGATCATCCATGGAGGATTTTTCTCTAGAAGTGGGCAGAATAGGTCCTACTTGGATGGCAAAAAAAATCTACTATGACTACTGTCACTTAGAGTTTGCGTACTATAAAATGTTTGAAGCTTTAATCGAGGACATTGGTTGAGAAGGAAGGCAGAATTGATATGTATTGGTTGCCCCCTGGCTGTCAACTTAATGAAGATGGTGCAAGGCATTTGTCCAATGATGCAGACATAGATCTGATGTATCTACAGGTCAATCAAGAGCATAGATTTCATATGATTTACCTTGATCATTTGGATGGCCACATTTCAGGAGGTGGATCAGCATGGGGTGATGTTACGGCTAATCCAATATGTCATTTGCCTGTTGTTTTCAGTCCCAACAAGAAGTTAATCAATGCAGATCAGAGCATGGTATCTTCTAGTGTTGTTGAGGAAAGCAATGAAATTCAGAGCAATGAACAAGTGCATGTCAGGTTGAGACCTAGAGGACAGAAGTTAGAAGATGAGCCAGAAGAATATAGTGATAGTGATTCAGACAGTGATTACATACCAGAAATTGTTGACAGTGACTACGACTTAGAGGATGGGGATGATGATTTGGCACAGGAGCAGTTGCACCCTTTGCAAGACAAGAAAGGGAAGAAAGTGATTGAAGAGTGCAACTCTGAAGATGATACATTGGATGCTCCGGATTCAGATGAAGATGAGATAAAATTCAATTTCAAGTCTTTCACACTATCAGACATGCATGACCCCAAGTTCCATGTTGGGCAGTTGTTCTCATCAGTTGAGATCTTGAGGAAGGCTATTAGAGAGTACACTTGCAAGGAAAGGGTGAATATTACATTTCCAAAGAACGATAAAGGGAGGCTTGGTGCAAAGTGTGAGAAGGGATGCCCTTGGTACCTGTATGCATCTTGGGACAATAGGACAAATGCAATCATGGTGAAGACATTCAATGGTGAGCACAATTGCGAGAAGAAGTGGCAAGTTACAGCATTTACTGCCAGGTACATTGCTAAAAAGTACGTCGACAAAATCAGGGCGTTTGTGAGCGAGGAGGTTGTCATGCCGGCTGTTGTATTGGTCGCCGTTGAGACGCGTTGCGGCAAGCCGCCGTTGGAGGTGCTGCGGTCGGAGGTGTGCCTGTTGAGACGTGTTGCAACGTTGCGGTGTGCTGCCGTTAGAGTGGATGGACCAGCCCTTGGTTGCATTTTCAGTCCTGGACATTTGGTCTATGCTTGCTAGTTAATGTAGTGTAGTTTGTTTAGTCGACAAAATAAGATAACTTAACCTTCCTCAAAAATAAAAAACTGTGGTAGGTAACCACATGGCCTAGACTGAGCTCGTGTTTACAAATAGGCTAGGTAATGTTTTGTACATGTATGTAACGCTAATTGAAAAGTAAACCTTCTTTCTTTTCCTTTTTCTACACCGATTTTTTTCTTACCATTTTCTTTTTTCTTTTTTTCTTTTCTAGTCTCGATGACTCATCTACTCTGTTAGTATGGTTATATATGCACTGTCTAGCGAATAATTTAGGTACAAACATCATGATAACTTTTTGCCCAGTGAAAAAAGTTGTTAAATACACAACTAGGTGACTTCAATATAAATAGCATGGCAATATACGCACAACAGATCAGATAACTTAGACACATACAACGCGATAACTTTGACTTGGGAAAAATTGTCAAAAACATACACTGGCAACTTCTGTATAAAATAACATGGTAATATGCACATAGCTTACCTGGTAGCTTAGGCACAAACCACGATAATTTTTACCTGGAAAAAAAATGTTGAAGACTCACCCGCTATAACTTCTGTATAAATACCATGGTATAATATACGCACAACAGACCTGATAACTTGCGTACAAACATCGTGATAACTTTGAACAAAGGAAAAAAGGTTGTTGAAGACGTAACCTCAGTTACTTTTGTGTAAGTATCATGGTAGTATAAGCACTACAGACCTGATAACTTAGGTACAAACATCATGGTAACTTCTATTTGGGGAAAAATTGTTGAACACACATTAACGATAACTTATGTGTTAATAGCATGGTAGGAAGTACTGGTGGGATGTTGAGAAAGGGAAAAGAAAAATGGCGTGGTTGAGTTGGGATAGAATGATGCTACCAAAATCTAAGGGTGGTATGGGGTTCCGTGACATGCGAGCGTTCAATCAGGCTCTCCTCGTCAAACAAGCTTGGAGATTGTTGGATACTCCAAATAGTCTTTGTGCAAGGTTGATGCGGGCAAAATACTATCCTAATGGTAATTTGTTGGATACAGCGTTCACAAGAAATTCATCGGTGGTGTGGAAAGGTATTGAGCATCGGTTGGAGCTTCTTAAGCGAGGTGTTATATGGAGAGTTGGTGATGGTGCCTTAATTAAAACATGGCAAGATCCTTCGATTTCAAGAGGCCCATCCTTCTGCCTGTGACACCAAAACGTAATTGCTGGCTAAATCATGTAGTTGATTTTCTAGACAAATATGGAGCATAGAATGTTCAACTTTTAAATGAACACTTCTGGGCGCATAGCTGTGTGCCATGGTCTTAAACTTTTGAAGAAGGGTTTGGTTTGGCGTATAGCTAATGGACAGAAAGTATGCATTTGGCATGATCGCTGGCTAGTCGATCACACTTCACCATGCATGACCTGGAGAGTCGGAAACTGCCGCCGAATGGAATCTCACGACACCGAATGCAACCGAAGAGTAATGTTCCACCGTCACAACAGTTGCACTTCTTGTTGGACTTGAAAACCGACAACCATCACCAAATGTTTGCCTTGAGCACTATGCAAGGCAAGGAGTGTTGGTGTGAAAACCGGAAGATCTCGGGTAGGGGTCCGAAGCTGTGTATCATGGATCGATGGGTAACAGGAGACAGGGGACACGAAGTTTACCCGGGTTCGGGCCCTCTTGATGGAGGTAAAACCCTATGTCCTGCTCTTGTTTATATTGATGGAGTATCAAGTACAGAGTAGATCTACCTCGAGATCATATGTTCTGGTCTAAAACCTAAGGGTTTGATGAATAATATCATAATCATCTATTAACTAGCCTGGCCTCGGCTTATATTGTTGGGGAACGTAGTAATTCCAAAAAAATTCCTACGCACACGCAAGATCATGGTGATGCATAGCAACAAGAGGGGAGAGTGTTGTCTACGTAACCTCGTAGACCGGCAACGGAAGCGTTGACACGACGTAGAGGAAGTAGTCGTACGTCTTCCCGATCTGACCGATCCAAGTAGCGAACGTACGGCACCTCCGAGTTCTGCACAGGTTCAACTCGGTGATGTCCCTCGAGCTCCGATCCAGCCGAGTGTTGAGGGAGTTTCGTCAGCATGACGGCGTGATGAAGGTGATGATGTTCTACCGACGCAGGGCTTCGCCTAAGCACCGCTACGATATGACCGAGGTGGAATATGGTGGAAGGGGGCACCACACACGGCTAAGGAACGATCATGAAGATCAACTTGTGTGTCATGGGGTGCCCCCTGCCCCCGTATATAAAGGAGGGAGGGGGGAGGTGTGGCCGTCCCCTAGGGGTGCGCCTGGAGGAGTCCTACTCCCACCGGGAGTAGGACTCCCCCCTCTTGCCTTGTTGGAGAAGGAAAGGGGAAGGGGGAAAGACGAAAGGGGGCGCCGCCCCCCTTCCTTGTCCTATTCGGACTAGGGGGGAGGGGGCGCGTGACCTGCCCTGGCCGGCCCTCCTCTTCTCCCTTAGGGCCCATGTAGGCCCATTAACCCCCCGGGGGGGGGGTTCCGGTAACCCCCCCGGTACTCAGGTAAAATCCCGATTTCACCCGGAACGATTCCGTTATGCAAATGTAGGCTTCCAATATATCAATCTTTATGTATCGACCATTTCGAGACTCCTCGTCATGTCCGTGATCACATCCGGGACTCCGAACAACCTTCGGTACATCAAAACACAAAAAATCCTAAATATGATCGTCACCGAACTTTAAGCGTGCGGACCCTACGGGTTCGAGAACTATGTAGACATGACCGAGACACGTCTCCAGTCAATAACCAATAGCGGAACCTGGATGCTCATATTGGTTCCTACATATTCTATGAAGATCTTTATCGGTCAAACCGCATAACAACATACGTTGTTCCCTTTGTCATCGGTATGTTACTTACCCGAGATTCGATCGTCGGTATTCCAATACCTAGTTCAATCTCGTTACCGGCAAGTCTCTTTACTCGTTCCGTAATACATCATCCCGCAACTAACTTATTAGTTGCAATGCTTGCAAGGCTTGAGTGATGTGTATTACCGAGAGGGCCCAGAGATACCTCTCCGACAATCGGAGTGACAAATCCTAATCTCGAAATATGCCAACCCAACAAGTACCTTCGGAGACACTTGTAGAGCACCTTCATAATCATCCAGTTACGTTGTGACGTTTGGTAGCACACAAAGTGTTTCTCCGGTAAACGGGAGTTGCATAATCTCATAGTCATAGGAACATGTATAAATTATGAAGAAAGCAATAGCAACAAACTAAACGATCAAGTGCTAAGCTAACGGAATGGGTCAAGTCAATCACATCATTCTCCTAATGATGTGATCCCGTTAATCAAATGACAACTCATGTCTATGGTTAGGAAACATAACCATCTTTGATCAACGAGCTAGTCAAGTAGAGGCATACTAGTGACACTCTGTTTGTCTATGTATTCACACATGTATTATGTTTCCGGTTAATACAATTCTAGCATGAATAATAACCATTTATCATGATATAAGGAAATAAACAATAACTTTATTATTGCCTCTAGGGCATATTTCCTTTAGTCTTCCACTTGCACTAGAGTCAATAATCTAGATTACACAGTAATGATTCTAACACCCATGGAGCCTTGGTGCTGATCATGTTTTGCTCGTGGAAGAGGCTTAGTCAGCGGGCCTGCAACATTCAGATCCGTATGTATCTTGCAAATTTCTATGTCTCCCACTTGGACTAAATCCCGAATGGAATTGAAGCGTCTCTTGATGTGCTTGGTTCTCTTGTGAAATCTGGATTCCTTCGCCAAGGCAATTGCACCAGTATTGTCACAAAAGATTTTCATTGGACCCGATGCACTAGGTATGACACCTAGATCGGATATGAACTCCTTCATCCAGACTCCTTCATTTGCTGCTTCCGAAGCAGCTATGTACTCCGCTTCACATGTAGATCCCGCCACGACGCTTTGTTTAGAACTGCACCAACTGACAGCTCCACCGTTTAATGTAAACACGTATCCGGTTTGTGATTTAGAATTGTCCGGATCAGTGTCAAAGCTTGCACCTACGTAACCATTTACGATGAGCTCTTTGTCACCTCCATATACGAGAAACATATCCTTAGTCCTTTTCAGGTACTTCAGGATGTTCTTGACCGCTGTCCAGTGATCCACTCCTGGATTACTTTGGTACCTCCCTGCTAGACTTATAGTAAGGCACACATCAGGTCTGGTACACAGCATTGCATACATGATAGCCTATGGCTAAAGCATAGGGAACATCTTTCATTTTCTCTCTATCTTCTGCGGTGGTCGGACATTGAGTCTTATTCAACTTCACACCTTGTAACATAGGCAAGAACCCTTTCTTTGCTTGATCCATTTTGAACTTCTTCAAAACTTTGTCAAGGTATGTGCTTTGTGAAAGTCCAATTAAGCGTCTTGATCTATCTCTATAGATCTTAATGCCCAATATGTTAGCAGCTTCACCGAGGTCTTTCATTGAAAAACTCTTATTCAAGTATCCTTTTATGCTATCCAGAAATTCTATATCATTTCCAATCAGTAATATGTCATCCACATATAATATCAGAAGTGCTACAGAGCTCCCACTCACTTTCTTGTAAATACAGGCTTCTCCAAAAGTCTGTACAAAACCAAATGCTTTGATCACACTATCAAAGCGTTTATTCCAACTCCGAGAGGCTTGCACCAGTCCATAAATGGATCGCTGGAGCTTGCACACTTTGTTAGCTCCCTTTGGATTGACAAAACCTTCCGGTTGCATCATATACAACTCTTCTTCCAGAAATCCATTCAGGAATGCAGCTTTGACATCCATCTGCCAAATTTCATAATCATAAAATGCGGCAATCGCTAACATGTTTCGGACAGACTTAAGCATCGCTACGGGTGAGAAGGTCTCATCGTAGTCAATCCCTTGAACTTGTCGAAAACCTTTTGCAACAAGTCGAGCTTTGTAGACAGTAACATTACCATCAACGTCAGTCTTCTTCTTGAAGATCCATTTATTCTCAATTGCTTGCCGATCAACGGGCAAGTCAACCAAAGTCCACACTTTGTTCTCATACATGGATCCCATCTCAGATTTCATGGCTTCTAGCCATTTTGCGGAATCTGGGCTCACTATCGCTTCTTCATAGTTCGTAGGTTCATCATGATCTAGTAGCTTGACTTCCAGAACAGGATTACCGTACCACTCTGGTGCGGATCTTACTCTGGTTGATCTACGAGGTTCGGTAGTAACTTGATCTGAAGTTTCATGATCATTATCATTAGCTTCCTCACTAATTGGTATAGGTGTCACAGAAACCGGTTTCTGTGATGTACTACCTTCCAATAAGGGAGCAGGTACAGTTACCTCATCAAGTTCTACTTTCCTCCCACTCACTTCTTTCGAGAGAAACTCCTTCTCTAGAAAGGATCCATTCTTAGCAACGAATGTCTTGCCTTCGGATCTGTGATAGAAGGTGTACCCAACAGTCTCCTTTGGGTATCCTATGAAGACACATTTCTCCGATTTGGGTTCGAGCTTATCAGGTTGAAGCTTTTTCACATAAGCATCGCAGCCCCAAACTTTCAGAAACAACAACTTTGGTTTCTTGCCAAACCACAGTTCATAAGGCATCGTCTCAACGGATTTCGATGGTACCCTATTTAACGTGAATGCAACCGTCTCTAAAGCATAACCCCAAAACGATAGCGGTAAATCAGTAAGAGACATCATAGATTGCACCATATCTAATAAAGTATGATTACGACGTTCGGACACACCATTACGCTGTGGTGTTCCAGGTGGCATGAGTTGCGAAACTATTCCGCATTGTTTCAAATGTAGACCAAACTCGTAACTCAAATATTCTCCTCCACGATCAGATCGTAGAAATTTTATTTTCTTGTTACGATGATTTTCAACTTCACCCTGAAATTCTTTGAACTTTTCAAATGTTTCAGACTTATGTTTCATTAAGTAGATATACCCATATCTGCTTAAATCATCTATGAAGGTGAGAAAATAACGATATCCTCCACGAGCCTCAACATTCATCGGACCACATACATTTGTATGTATGATTTCCAACAAATCTGTTGCTCTCTCCATAGTACCGGAGAACGGCGTTTTAGTCATCTTGCCCATGAGGCACGGTTCGCAAGTACCAAGTGATTCATAATCAAGTGATTCCAAAAGTCCATCAGTATGGAGTTTCTTCATGCGC
The DNA here is from genome assembly GCF_002162155.2 of Triticum dicoccoides. NCBI lineage: Eukaryota > Viridiplantae > Streptophyta > Magnoliopsida > Poales > Poaceae > Triticum > Triticum dicoccoides. The sequence continues at coordinate 121,520,969 of NC_041390.1, read as the reverse complement.
TTTATACCGATATGACCTAAACGGCAGTGCCACAAATAAGTTGCACTATCATTATCAACTCTGCATCTTTTGGCTTCAACATTATGAATATGTGTATCACTACTATCGAGATTCATCAAAAATAGACCACTCTTCAAGGGTGCATGACCATAAAAGATATTACTCATATAAATAGAACAACCATTATTCTCTGATTTAAATGAATAACCGTCTCGCATCAAACAAGATCCAGATATAATGTTCATGCTCAACGCTGGCACCAAATAACAATTATTTAGGTCTAATACTAATCCCGAAGGTAGATGTAGAGGTAGCGTGCCGACTGCAATCACATCGACTTTGGAACCATTTCCCACGCGCATCGTCACCTCGTCCTTCGCTAGTGTTCGCTTAATCCGTAGTCCCTATTTCGAGTTGCAAATATTAGCAACAGAACTAGTATCAAATACCCAGGTGCTACTGCGAGCTCTAGTAAGGTACACATCAATAACATGTATATCACATATACCTTTGTTCACCTTGCCATCCTTCTTATCCGCCAAATACTTGGGGCAGTTCCGCTTCCAGTGACCAGTCTGCTTGCAGTAGAAGCACTCAGTTTCAGGCTTAGGTCCAGATTTTGGTTTCTTCTCCTGAGTAGCAACTTGCTTGCTGTTCTTCTTGAAGTTCCCCTTCTTCTTCCCTTTGCCCTTTTTCTTGAAACTGGCGGTCTTGTTGACCATCAACACTTGATGCTCCTTCTTGATTTCTACCTCCGCAGCCTTTAGCATTGCGAATAGCTCGGGAATCGTCTTATCCATCCCTTGCATGTTATAGTTCATCACGAAGCTCTTGTAGCTTGGTGGCAGTGATTGAAGAACTCTGTCAATGACACTATCAACATGAAGATTAACTCCCAATTGAGTCAAGTGATTATGATACCCAGACATTTTGAGTATATGTTCACTAACAGAACTATTCTCCTCCATCTTGCAGCTATAGAACTTATTGGAGACTTCATATCTCTCAATCCAGGCATTTGCTTGAAATATTAACTTCAACTCCTGGAACATCTCATATGCTCCATGGCATTCAAAATGTCGTTGAAGTCCCGATTCTAAGCCGTAAAGCCTGGCACACTGAACTATCGAGTAGTCATCAGCTTTACTCTGCCAGACGTTCATAACATCTGGTGTTGCTCCAGCAGTAGGCCTGGCACCCAGCGGTGCTTCCATGACGTAATTCTTCTGTGCAGCAATGAGGATAATCCTCAAGTTACGGACCCAGTCCGTGTAATTGCTACCATCATCTTTCAACTTTGCTTTCTCAAGGAACGCAATAAAATTCAACGGAACAACAGCACGGGCCATGTATCTACAATCAAACATAAACAAGCAAGATACTATCAGGTACTAAGTTCATGATAAATTTAAGTTCAATTAATCATATTACTTAAGAACTCCCACTTAGAAAGACATCCCTCTAATCTTCTAAGTGATCACGTGATCCAAATCAACTAAACCATAACCGATCATCACGTGAAATGGAGTAGCTTTCAATGGTGAACATCAATATGACCGAGGTGGAATATGGTGGAAGGGGGCACCGCACACGGCTAAGGAACGATCACGAAGATCAACTTGTGTGTCATGGGGTGCCCCCTGCCCCTGTATATAAAGGAGGGAGGGGGGTGCGGCCGGCCCCTAGGGGTGCGCCTGGAGGGGTCCTACTCCCGCCGGTAGTAGGACTCCCCCCTCTTGCCTTGTTGGAGAAGGAAAGGGGAAGGGGGAAAGAGGAAAGGGGGGCGCCGCCCCTCCTTCCTTGTCCTATTTGGACTAGGGGGGAGGGGGCATGCGACCTGCCCTGGCCGGCCCTCCTCTTCTCCCTTAGGGCCCATGTAGGCCCATTAACCCCCCGGGGGGGGGGGTTCCGGTAACCCCCCGGTACTCCGGTAAAATCCCGATTTCACTCGGAACGATTCCGATATCCAAATATAGGCTTCCAATATATCAATCTTTATGTCTCGACCATTCCGAGACTCCTCGTCATGTCCGTGATCACATTCGGGACTCCAGACAACCTTCGGTACATCAAAACACAAAAAACCCTAATTACGATCGTCACCGAACTTTAAGCGTGCGGACCCTACGGGTTCGAGAACTATGTAGACATGACCGAGACACGTCTCCGGTCAATAACCAATAGCGGAACCTGGATGCTCATATTGGTTCCTACATATTCTACGAAGATCTTTATCGGTCAAACCGCATAACAACATACGTTGTTCCCTTTGTCATCGGTATGTTACTTGCCCGAGATTCGATCGTCGGTATTCCAATACCTAGTTCAATCTCGTTACCGGCAAGTCTCTTTACTCGTTCCGTAATACATCATCCCACAACTAACTTATTAGTTGCAATGCTTGCAAGGCTTGAGTGATGTGTATTACCGAGAGGGCCTAGAGATACCTCTCCGACAATCAGAGTGACAAATCCTAATCTCGAAATACGCCAACCCAACAAGTACCTTCGGAGACACTATTAGAGCACCTTTATAATCACCCAGTTACGTTGTGACATTCAGTAGCATACAAAGTGTTCCTCTGGTAAACGGAAGTTGCATAATCTCATAGTCATAGGAACATGTATAAGTTATGAAGAAAGCAATAGCAACAAACTAAACAATCAAGTGCTAAGCTAACAGAATGGGTCAAGTCAATCACATCATTCTCCTAATGATGTGATCCCGTTAATCAAATGACAACTCATGTCTATGGTTAGGAAACATAACCATCTTTGATCAACGAGCTAGTCAAGTAGAGGCATACTAGTGACACTCTGTTTGTCTATGTATTCACACATGTATTATGTTTCCGGTTAATACAATTCTAGCATGAATAATAAACATTTATCATGATATAAGGAAATAAATAATGACTTTATTATTGCCTCTAGGGCATATTTCCTTCATATATAACATACCAAAGGCCTAGGATAACAAGAGTCCTAGTCGAATACGTCGATGGAGAGGAGTCCTTGTCTTGATCACCAAGTCTTGTGGAATCTTCCTCGTATATGTCTTCGGCTGTCTGAACTGGCCCATGAGTAAACGGCCATGGGGGTCCTTGGCCCAATCCAACTAATCGGGAGATGATGTGTTGAGTACCCCCTAGTCCAGGACATCGGTCTTCAAGTTAGGGACACTCCTTGGTTCTTCTGAACTGTTCTTCGTCTTTGGTCGTCGGTCTTGAAAACTGGTTCAACAAATCTTCTCATCTTCTATCTTGAGGATTGCCGAGCTAAATCTGAAGATCTCACACATCGGGTATCTGAGGAGCCTTTTAAGTCTTCGGCCTTTATCAATGCCTCGTTATTTTTATGCCACACCTCGGGTTTGAAGTTGTTCCTGGGCGGCAGTGTCCTCTTGCATCCGAGCTCCAGCGCCGGACTATATTCGAGGTATCTTTTAAAGACGAGCACCAACATCGGACCGCTTTCGAGCTCCAACGCTGGAATGTATCCAAGCTCCAACGCCGGACCATGTCCAAGCTCCAACGTCGGACTATATCCGAGGTGTCATAGATCACCTTGTTGGGGAACGTAGCAGAATTTTAAAATTTTCTACGCATCACCAAGATCAATCTATGGAGTCATCTAGCAACGAGGGAGAGACGAGTGCATCTACATACCCTTGTAGATCACGAGCGGAAGCATTCAAGAGAACGGGGATGATGGAGTCGTACTCGCCGTAATCCAAATCACCGATGACCAAGTGCCGAACGGACGACACCTCCGCGTTCAACACACGTACGGAGCGGATGACGTCTCCTCCTTCTTGATCCAGCAAGGGGGAAGGAGAGGTTGATGAAGATTCAGCAGCACAACGGCGTGGTGGTGGATGCAGCAGTGATCGCAGCAGGGCTTCGCCGAGCTTCTGCGAGAGGGAGAGGTGTAGCAGGGGAGAGGGAGGCGCTAAGACTTGGGGTGCGGCTGCCCTCCCTCCCCCCTCCTTTATATAGGCCCCCTGGGGGGCACCGGCCCTGGAGATGGGATCTCCCAAGGGGGCGGCGGCCAAGAGGGTGGAGTGCCCCCCAAGGCAAGTGGAGGCGCCCCCCACCCTAGGGTTTCCAACCCTAGGCGCAGGGGGGGCCAAGAGGGGGCGCACCAGCCCACTACGGGCTGGTTCCCCTCCCCACTTCAGCCCATGGGGCCCTCCGGGATGGGTGGCCCCACCCGGTGGACCCCCGGGACCCATCCGGTGGTCCCGGTACAATACCGGTGACCCCGAATCTTTTCCCGATGGCAGAAACTACACTTCCTATATATAGTTCTTCACCTCCGGACCATTCCGGAACTCCTCGTGACGTCCAGGATCTCATCCGGGACTCTAAACAACTTTCAGATTACTGCATACTCATATCTCTACAACCCTAGTGTCACCGAACCTTAAGTGTGTAGACCCTACGGGTTCGGGAGACAAGCAGACATGACCGAGACGACTCTCCGGTCAATAACCAACAGCGGGAGCTGGATACCCATGTTGGATCCCACATGCTCCTCGATGATCTCATCGGATGAACCACGATGTCGAGGACTTAATCAATCCCGTATTCAATTCCCTTTGTCAATCGGTACGTTACTTGCCTGAGACTCGATTGTCGATATCCCAATACCTTGTTCAGTCTCGTTACCGGCAAGTCACTTTACTCGTACCGTAATGCATGATCCCGTGATCAACCACTTGATCACATTGAGCTCATTATGATGATGCATTACCGAGTGGGCCCAGAGATACCTCTCCGTCATACGGAGTGACAAATCCCAGTCTCGATTCGTGCCAACCCAACAGACACTTTCGGAGATACCTGTAATGTACCTTTATAGTCACCCAATTACGTTGTGATGTTTGGCACACCCAAGGCACTCATACGGTATTCGGGAGTTGCACAATCTCATGGCCTAAGGAAATGATACTTGACATTCAGAAAAGCTACAGCAAACGAACTACACGATCTTTGTGCTATGCTTAGGTTTGGGTCTTGTCCATCACATCATTCTCCTAATGATGTGATCCCGTTATCAATGACATCTAATGTCCATAGTCAGGAAACCATGACTATATGTTGATCAACGAGCTAGTCAACTAGAGGCTCACTAGGGACACATTGTGGTCTATGTATTCACACATGTATTACGATTTTCGGATAATACAATTATAGAATGAATAATAGACAATTATCATGAACAAGGAAATATAATAATCATTTTATTATTGCCTCTAGGGCATATTTCCAACAGTCTCCCACTTGCACTAGAGTCAATCATCTAGTTACATTGTGATGAATCGAACACCCATGGAATTCTGGTGTTGATCATGTTTTGCTCTAGGGAGAGGTTTAGTCAACGGATCTGCTACATTCAGGTCCGTATGTACTTTAAAAATTTCTATGTCTCCATTTTGAACACTTTCACGAATGGAGTTGAAGCGACGCTTGATATGCCTGGTCTTCTTGTGAAACCTGGGCTCCTTGGCAAGGGCAATAGCTCCAGTGTTGTCACAGAAGAGAGTCATCGGCCCCGACGCATTGGGTATGTCTCCTAGGTCGGTGATGAACTCCTTCACCCAGATTGCTTCTTGTGCTGCCTTCGAGGCTGCCCCACCATTCAAAATATACACGTATCCGATTTGTGACTTAGAGTCATCCAGATATGTGTCGAAGCTAGCATCGACGTAACCCTTTACGACGAGCTCTTCGTCACCTCCATAAACGAGAAACATTTCCTTAGTCCTTTTCAGGTACTTCAGGATATTCTTGACCGCTGTCCAGTGTTCCATGTCGGGATTACTTTGGTACCTTCCTACCAAACTTACGGCAAGGTTTACATCAGGTCTGGTACACAGCATAGCATACATGATAGACCGTATGGCTGAGGCATAGGGGACGACACTCATCTTTTCTCTATCTTCTGCCAATGTCGGGCTTTGAGCCGTGCTCAATCTCGTACCTTGCAATACAGGCAAGAACCCCTTCTTTGACTGATCCATTTTGAACTTCTTCAATATCTTGTCAAGGTACGTACTCTGTGAAAGACTAATGAGGCGTCTCGATCTATCTCTATAGATCTTGATGCCTAATATATAAGCAGCTTCTCCAAGGTCCTTCATTGAAAAACATTTGTTCAAGTAGGCCTTTATGCTTTCCAAGAATTCTATATCATTTCCCATCAACAGTATGTCATCCACATACAATATGAGAAATGCTACAGAGCTCCCACTCAGTTTCTTGTAAATGCAGGCTTCTCCATAGGTCTGCATAAACCCAAACGCTTTGATCATCTCATCAAAGCGAATGTTCGAACTCCGAGATGCTTGCACCAGCCCATAAATCGAGCGTTGGAGCTTGCACACCTTGTCAGCATTCTTAGGATCGACAAAACCTTCCGGCTGTATCATATACAATTCTTCCTTAAGGAAACCATTAAGGAATGTCGTTTTGACGTCCATTTGCCATATTTCATAATCATAGAATGCGGCAATTGCTAACATGATTCGGACGGACTTCAGCTTCGCTATAGGTGAGAAAGTCTCATCGTGGTCAACCCCTTGAACTTGTCGATAACCCTTAGCGACAAGCCGAGCTTTATAGATGGTCACATTACCATCGGCGTTTGTCTTCTTCTTAAAGATCCATTTATTTTCTATGGCTCGCCGATCATCGGGCAAGTCAGTCAAAGTCCATACTTCGTTTTCATACATGGATCCTATCTCGGATTTCATGGCTTCCAGCAATTTGTCGGAATCCGGGCCTGCCATCGCTTCTTCATAGTTCGAAGGTTCACCGTTGTCTAACAACATGATTTCCAAGACAGGGTTGCCGTACCACTCTAGTGCGGAACGTGTCCTTGTGGACCTACGAAGTTCAGCAGCAACTTGATCTGACGTTTCATGATCATCATCATTAATCTTCCTCTCTAGTCGGTGCAGGCACCTCAGGAACATTTTCCTGTGTTGCGCCACTTTCCGGTTCAAGAGGTAATACTTCATCAAGTTCTACTTTCCTCCCACTTACTTCTTTCGAGAGAAACTCTTTCTCTAGAAAGGATCCATTCTTGGTAACAAAGATCTTGCCTTCGGATCTGAGGTAGAAGGTTTACCCAATAGTTTCTTTAGGGTATCCTATGAAGACGCATTTTTCCGACTTGGGTTCGAGCTTTTCAGGTTGAAGTTTCTTGACATAAGCATCGCATCCCCAAACTTTTAGAAACGACAGCTTAGGTTTCTTCCCAAACCATAATTCATACAGTGTCGTCTCAACAGATTTCGACGAAGCCCTATTTAAAGTGAATGCGGCAGTCTCTAAAGCATAGCCCCAAAATGACAGCGGTAAATCGGTAAGAGACATCATAGATCACACCATATCCAATAGAGTACGATTACGACGTTCGGACACACCATTACACTGAGGTGTTCCAGGCGGCATGAGTTGTGAAACTATTCCACATTTTCTTAAGTGTGTGCCAAATTCATGACTCAAGTATTCTCCCCCACGATCTGACTGCAAGAACTTGATTTTCCTGTCATGTTGATTCTCAACCTCACTCTGAAATTCCTTGAACTTTTCAAAGGTCTCAGACTTGTGTTTCATTAAGTAGACATACCCATATCTACTCAAGTCATCAGTGAGGGTGAGAACATAACAATAACCACCGCGAGCCTCAACACTCATTGGACCGCACACATCTGTATGTATGATTTCCAATAAGTTGGTTGCTCGCTCCATTGTTCCTGAGAACGGAGTCTTGGTCATTTTACCCATGAGGCATGGTTCGCACATGTCAAATGATTCGTAATCAAGAGACTCTAAAAGTCCATCTGCATGGAGCTTCTTCATGCGTTTGACACCTATGTGACCAAGGCGGCAGTGCCACAAGTATGTGGGACTATCATTATCAACCTTACATTTTTGGTATTCACACTATGAATATGTGTAGCATTACGCTCGAGATTCATTAAGAATAAACCATTCACCATCGGAGCATGACCATAAAACATATCTCTCATATAAATAGAACAACCATTATTCTCGGATTTAAATGAGTAGCCATCTCGTATTAAACGAGATCCTGATACAATGTTCATGCTCAAAGCTGGCACTAAATAACAATTATTGAGGTTTAAAACTAATTCCGTAGGTAAATGTAGAGGTAGCGTGCCGACGGCGATCACATCGACCTTGGAACCATTGCCGACGCGCATCGTCACCTCGTCCTTCGCCAGTCTCCGCTTATTCCGCAGCTCCTGCTTTGAGTTACAAATGTGAGCAACCACACCGGTATCAAATACCCAGGAGCTACTACGAGTACTGGTAAGGTACACATCAATTACATGTATATCACATATACCTTTCGTGATGCCGGCCTTCTTGTCCGCTAAGTATTTGGGGCAGTTCCGCTTCCACTGACCACTTCCCTTGCAATAAAAACACTCAGTCTCGGGCTTGGGTCCATTCTTTGGCTTCTTCCCGACAGCTTGCTTACTGGGCGCGGCAACTTCCTTGCCGTCCTTCTTGAAGTTCTTCTTACCCTTGCCTTTCTTGAACTTAGTGGTTTATTCACCATCAACACTTGATGTTCCTTTTTGATTTCTACCTCCGCTGATTTCAGCATTGAATATACCTCAGGAATGGTATTTTCCATCCCCTGCATATTGAAGTTCATCACAAAGCTCTTGTAGCTCGATGGAAGCGACTGGAGGATTCTGTCAATGACCGCGTCATCTGGGAGATTAACTCCCAGCTGAGTCAAGCGGTTATGTAACCCAGACATTGTGAGTATGTGCTCACTGACAGAACTATTTTCCTCCATTTTACAGCTGAAGAACTTGTCGGATACTTCATATCTCTCGACCCGGGCATGAGCTTGAAAAACCATTTTCAGCTCTTCGAACATCTCATATGCTCCTTGTTTCTCAAAACGCTTTTGGAGCCCCGGTTCTAAGCTGTAAAGCATGCCGCACTGAACGAAGGAGTAATCATCAGCACGCTGCTGCCAAGCGTTCATAACGTCTTGGTTCTCTGGGATGGGTGCGTCACCTAGCGGTGCTTCTAGGACATAATCTTTCTTGGCAGCTATGAGGATGATCCTTAGGTTCCGGACCCAGTCCGTATAGTTGTTGCCATCATCTTTCAGCTTGGTTTTCTCTAGGAACGCGTTGAAGTTGAGGACAACGTGAGCCATTTGATCTACAAGACATATTGTAATGATTTTAGACTAAGTTCATGATAATTGAGTTCATCTAATCAAATTATTCAATGAACTCCCACTCATATAGACATCCCTCCAGTCATCTAAGTATAACATGATCCGAGTTAACTAGGCCGTGTCCGATCATCACGTGAGACGGACTAGTCAACATCGGTGAACATCTTCATGTTGATCGTATCTTCTATACGACTCATGCTCGACCTTTCGGTCTTCTGTGTTCCGAGGCCATGTCTGTACATGCTAGTCTCATCAAGTCAACCTAAGTGTATCACGTGTGTAAATCTGGCTTACACCCGTTGTATTCGAACGTTAGAATCTATCACAGCCGATCATCACGTGGTGCTTCGAAACAACGAACCTTCGCAACGGTGCACAGTTAGGGGGAACACTTTCTTGAAATTATTTCGAGGGATCATCTTATTTAAGCTACCGTCGTTCTAAGCAAATAAGATCTAAAACATGATAAACATCACATGCAATCACACAGTGACATGATATGGCCAATATCATTTGCTCCTTTGATCTCCATCTTCGGGGCTCCATGATCATCGTTGTCACCGGCATGACACCATGATCTCCATCATCATGATCTCCATCATCGTGTATTCTTGAAGTTGTCTTGTCATCTATTACTTCTAGTACTATGGCTAACGCTTTAGCAATAAAGTAAAGTAATTACATGACGTTTATGTTGACACGCAGGTCATAAATAAATAAAGACAACTCCTATGGCTCCTGCCGGTTGTCATACTCATCGACATGCAAGTCGTGATTCCTATTACAAGAACATGATCAATCTCATACATCACATATATCATTCATCATTCATCACAACCTTTGGCCATATCACATCACAAAACACTTGCTGCAAAAACAAGTTAGACGTCCTCTAATTGTTGTTGCAAGTTTTTACGTGGCTGCTATAGGTTTCTAGCAAGAGCGTTTCTTACCTACGCCAAAACCACAACGTGAATTGCCAATTTTTATTTACCCTTCATAAGGACCCTTTTCATCGAATCCGATCCGACTAAAGTGGGAGAGACAGACACCCACCAGCCACCTTATGCAACTAGTGCATATCAGTCGGTGGAACCGGTCTCACGTAAGCGTACGTGTAAGGTTGGTCCGGACCGCTTCATACCACGATGCCGCCGAATCAAGATAAGACTAGTAACGGCAAGCAAATTGACAATATCGACGCCCACAACTACTTTGTGTTCTACTCGTGCATAGTAACTACGCATAGACCTAGCTCATGATGCCACTGTTGGGGAACATAGCAGAATTTTAAAATTTTCTACGCATCACCAAGAGCAATATATGGAGTCATCTAACAACGAGGGAGAGAGGAGTGCATCTACATACCCTTGTAGATCATGAGCGGAAGCATTCAAGGGAACGGGGATGATGGAGTCGTACTCGTCGTGATCCAAATCACCGATGACCGAGTGCCGAACGGACGGCACCTCCGCGTTCAACACACGTACGGAGCGGATGACGTCTCCTCCTTCTTGATCCAGCAAGGGGGAAGGAGAGGTTGATGAAGATCCAGCAGCATGACGGCGTGGTGGTGGATGCAGCAGTGATCGCAGCAGGGCTTTGCCGAGCTTCTGCGAGAGGGAAAGGTGTAGCAGGGGAGAGGGAGGCGCCAAGACTTGGGGTGCGGCTGCCCTCCCTCCCCCCTCCTTTATATAGGCCCCCTGGGGGGCGCCGGCCCTGGAGATGGGATCTCCCAAGGGGGCGGCAGCCAAGGGGGTGGAGTGCCCCCCAAGGCAAGTGGAGGCGCCCCCACCCTAGGGTTTCCAACCCTAGGCGCAGGGGGGCCCAAGAGGGGGGCGCACCAGCCCACTATGGGCTGGTTCCCCTCCTCACTTCAGCCCATGGGGCCCTCCGGGATGGGTGGCCCCACCCGGTGGACCCCCGAGACCCATCCGGTGGTCCCGGTACAATACCGGTGACCCCGAATCTTTTCCCGATGGCAGAAACTACACTTCCTATATATAATTCTTCACCTCCGGACCATTCCGGAACTCCTCGTGACATCCAGGATCTCATCCGGGACTCCGAACAACTTTCGGATTACTGCATACTCATATCTCTACAACCCTAGTGTCACCGAACCTTAAGTGTGTAGACCCTACGGGTTCGGGAGACAAGCAGACATGACCGAGACGACTCTCCGGTCAATAACCAACAGCGAGATCTGGATACCCATGTTGGCTCCCACATGCTCCTCGATGATCTCATCGGATGAACCACGATGTCGAGGACTTAATCAATCCCATATTCAATTCCCTTTGTCAATCGGTACGTTACTTGCCCGAGACTCAATCGTTGGTATCCCAATACCTTGTTCAGTCTCGTTACTGGCAAGTCACTTTACTCGTACCGTAATGCATGATCCCGTGATCAACCACTTGATCACATTGAGCTCATTATGATGATGCATTACTGAGTGGGCCCAGAGATACCTCTCCGTCATACGGAGTGACAAATCCCAGTCTCGATTCGTGCCAACCCAACAGACACTTTCGGAGATACCTGTAATGTACCTTTATAGTCACCCAGTTACGTTGTGATGTTTGGCACACCCAAGGCACTCATACGGTATCCGGGAGTTTCACAATCTCATGGTCTAAGGAAATGATACTTGACATTCAGAAAAGCTACAGCAAACGAACTACACGATCTTTGTGCTATGCTTAGGTTTGGGTCTTGTCCATCACATCATTCTCCTAATGATGTGATACCGTTATCAATGACATCCCCATGTCCATAGCCAGGAAACCATGACTATCTGTTGATCAACGAGCTAGTCAACTAGAGGCTCACTAGGGACACATTGTGGTCTATGTATTCACACATGTATTACGATTTCCGGATAATACAATTATAGCATGAATAATAGACAATTATCATGAACAAGGAAATATAATAATCATTTTATTATTGCCTCTAGGGCATATTTCCAACACACCTTGGTTCAAAAAAGTTGAAGGAGTTTAGCTGAGCTTAATGCCGGAAATGCCCTCTATGGAGCCAGCCACTGGCGCCCGAGCTTTATGCCGGACTGCTTCCGAGGTGGTGCACCACCCCGACTGTGGGCCGATTTTTGTCAATATTTTTGATTGGTGCAATTTATTCTCTGCCGAGATATATAGCCAGTAGCCCTCAAAGTGTGTACCGGTCTAAAACCCGAGATGCACCTGAAGGATGACATAAGACCGCTGATCCCAGTAGCCGCTGAGACTTAGGTTGATTTGCAAAATCGGCCTGAGGATCAACTCCCATCTCGGCAGAATACTTCGAGACACAAAAAGCGGTGTGCAAAGTCCTCGAGACTTAGGTTGGGTGCGGCCGACCAACCTGAGGATTATAATCTCCTTGAAAACTATATTGCACTTAAATTTTCTGCACTAGATTGCCAATGCAGTAGCCCCTGAGACACTGGTCGGGTGGCAACACCAGATCAGGGGATCGATGTGCCCCTTTAATATTAGTAAATGATAAGCCCGAAGCCCAGTAGCCCCCGAGCCTTAATGCGGGCACGGGTGGCCAAATTAAGGATCGATATCTAGAGTAAAATCACAAATTATGTGTAATGATTCTATGTGTCCAAGTACTTTACATCATTAATGCTCGGATCCGCATTGTACAAAACCTTGTTGACCGACCATCGGCTTCCACCTCCTCGGCCAGTAGCCGAGGAGTGTTTGTCCTACTTTATAAAGTCGTTATAAGGGCAAAGATTTATGGAAAACAAGGCAATTCGGCCATACGGTTTTATAAACAAAGGTACGCAGAGAGATATCAAACATCTTCCAAAGAAAATAATCCCGCTATCGGTTCCTTTCTTTGGGTTGTCATGCTGATCATGATCATGAAACCTCACCTCCAATCAATCTGGGAGGAAAATATTGAGGATTTAGTTCGGGGAAAGTTCCCGAACTCTATGGTATTAATGAACCAAAATTTTCACTTCTGTAGTTGCTGACCAATGTGATCCTTTAAGATTGCTAGCTTTTGGCTTCACCCAGTCTGAGGTACTAACTCGGATGACCCGGTAGTAACAATCACAGAGGTGCTCCCATTACCGCCTAGCCGAACAATCGGGAATGTAGGGGTAAGCACAGGGGCCAGGCAACCCAGCTTGGCAAAAATCTTAAGTCAAATTGATGCATATTTATGGCTTCATAACGATGATTACGGAAGGCAGCCCTTGTATACAAATGATGATGCTATGTTTATTTTGACTCTGTTGCGACCGTTTATCAGTTGAAAGTGGCCCATCGCCGGATTCTACCCCTTTGTAGATACTACGCAGGGTGTCTTCGCAATAACAAGACAACCCTTAGCCAACGTCTCGGTGCCCGAAGGCGGTTGTGTTAGCGGAAACGAGGCAATCAGATATGCGGGCTTTATAATTTTCACTTGGTCATAGGAGCTTTAAACTGGGGAAGCTGGCTATGAGCCCCCGGTTAGTGTTCGACGACATCCGAGGTCAAGCCGTAAACACTTCGGCAATGTTACGAACGACCCGTCATTTAACACAACCATCGGATCACTGACCAGTTTACGCTTATTGTGATAGTCAGTTTTCGGCTTTCTCCACTGAGGAGCTTAACCATGTGAGCTAGAAACACAATCGCAGTGGTTCTTCCTTTGCACACCTAGCCGAACAAAGCAGGACGTAGGAGGCAAGCGCAGGAGCCGGACAACCCAACTATTGACCGAAGACACAATTCGAAACCGATGCATATTTACCAATATCCGAGAATGTTTTTGCCGAATCTCTAAAGGTGTTCGGCATTGCACTGCAAGACTTGTGCTGAAAACACACAAATAGTTAAGTGCCACAAGCTTGGAAAACCAAAAAACGTCAGTAAAAACTTGACATCCGAACAAGATCAAGTGTTCGGTGCCAATCCGAAAATTGGAAAAAAGAAAAAAAAATTGTGCTTCTGGCGTGCTTTAACATGACACACCCGATCTCAACATTTCAAGCGGGCCAGCCTACGACTTTGAGCTCCTTATCCCAAAGGCGGAGTACTTCTTCGAGGCCAGTTTAGCGAACTAAACTTGAGCGGCTTTTTAGAGAGAAGACAGGCTATCCGGCTATTGACCATACACTTGAGTAGAAAAAGGAGCGGTAGAAAAAGACTTTGAAACAACCAAGAAGAAAACACATTTACTATAAAACAGCTCATATAAATTTTAAGAGCCCCCAAGTGACTTGGGTAAAAGAATTTTATGTATAATGATTGTATGTACCGATGTACTTATATCATATATGTGTTCACCCGAACTTTGAAAGCGTCTTAACCGACCGTCAGCTTCTCCCTCTTCGGTCAAGGACCGAAAAGTGTCATGTACTCCACCTGTGGAAAGTATCGATGGTGTTTCCGATAACCAGGCAATCAGGCCATAAGGCTGTAACAGACAAAGCGTGCTCAGGGAACTTATGCTATATTACTGACGAAGTGTAAGAAGCATCTTCGAAGAAAATAGTACCTCCACCGATACCTTTCTTCGGTTGCTCATTGTTACTATGAGACTTGTGCAATAGATTTTTTGTACTCAGGAGTTCCGTTGTGTGCCGACCATTATTGAAAACAATAAGAGTGCTAGCTTTCGGCTTCACCCAGTCTGAGGTACTAACTCGGATGACCCAGTAGTAACAATTGCAGAGGTGCTCCCTTTACCGCCTAGCCGAACAATTGGGAACATAGGGGTAAGCACAGGAGCCAGGCAACCCAGTTTGCGAAACACTTAAGTCAACATGGTGCATATTGTGGCGTAATACACGAACAAGGAACGAAGTCGTACAAGTATAATCATATGCAATAGGAAAGGCTTCGCAAAGGAAGCCCCCAAGTACACGGGGTATTTGAATTTGCTTGCAACAAACAAGGTTTTGACAAAGAAAGTTTTTCGCAAATGACTTTTTGTCAAAAAAGCATAATGCTTGGTCAAACCGAACCAAATTTAAAACTAAAGGTTTTTAAGCATGGAAGCGACTTAGCTGGTTAATGTGCTCGGTGTCGATGCACGACCCGAGCTTATGACGGGACAAGGTCCCAGCCCCCAAGCCGGTCCCGAGGTGGAGGAGCGAAGAGCTCGGCACTCCAAAGTGGCGACATAGCACGACCAATGCAGGCCGGCAGTGTGACGCTGAAGTCCTCGGCGTGTCTTAATGAAGTAATGACGAAGCCCTCGGTCCAGCCGAGGTGACGTGGTACGTCGGTACGCCGAGGTGACAGCGTTGCCCAACCCGGATCCTTTACCTATGCACAGAAAATAGTGCAAGCCGGAGATAATAGGAATAAAAAAATTGTTGCATAATTAATAATTTACGCAAAGTGAGTAATAAAAGAAATATGGCCCGTGTGCCGAACACTCGATGAGGTAGAGCTCTCTTAGCGATGCCGAAGTCCCCGAGGCAACCGAACATGTCGGTATGTCGATTCGACCAACAAGGTGATCACGCGAGCCGACTGAGACAACGACGTCGGCTTGCCAAAGTGACTGCACGCAGTCGAAGTCGATCACCTACACACATAAAATAGTGCGGTCCAAAAAGGATAATTGCTTTTCGCAAAATAATTTATTGAAAGAGATGTGGCATGGCGCTGAAGTCATGTCGATGCAGGGCGTCAGCGTGACGCGGTGAAGGCGTGGCCAAGCCTGAATTCACAGGCCGGTCTGAGTTCCGGATGCGGCATTCGTCGAACTGTATAAGGAAACTGACCGAACCACCACGCAACCGTTGTTAATGCGGCCATCATTTGATAGACCTGTGTGCAGATGATGAAACAAACCAGAGTAATAATTCCTTGGGAAAAATAAACCCAAGCAAGAAAAAAATATTAGGATTAATAGCACCTGGTTTATCTGTTGTAGCAATCTGAAGAAAGTTTAATCCCAAAATTGGGACTCGATCCACACACCCATTGCCTGATGGGCAATAAAGCGATGGCATGTCGGTGCTGGCAAAGGTGGGTTCGCCGAGGCAAAGCCCCCGGTATAGCTAACGTGACGAAGATGGTCGGCTGGTGACGCTGAAGTCTCCGGAGTAGGTTGAATAAGGGATGGCGAAGCCCCTGGTCTAGCCGAGGTGACGGAGCAGGTCGGTAAGGAGACGTTGCAGCTGCCATGTCAGCCGAGGTGTTGAATGTTGGGAAACGTAGTAATTTCAAAAAAAAAATCCTACGCGCACGCAAGATCATGGTGATGCATAGCAACGAGAGGGGAGAGTGTTGTCTTCGTACCCTCATAGACCGGCAACGGAAGCGTTGACACAACGTAGAGGAAGTAGTCGTACGTCTTCCCAATCCGACCGATCCAAGTATTGAACGTACGGCACCTCCGAGTTCTGCACACGTTCAACTCGGTGACGTCCCTCGAGCTCCGATCCAGCAAAGTGTTGAGGGAGAGTTTCATCAGCACGATGGCGTGATGACGGTGATGATGTTCTACCGACGCAGGGCTTCGCCTAAGAACCGCTACGATATGACCGAGGTGGAATATGGTGGAAGGGGGCACCGCACACGGCTAAGGAACGATCACGAAGATCAACTTGTGTGTCATGGGGTGCCCCCTTGCCCCCCGTATATAAAGGAGGGAGAGGGGGAGGTGCGGCCGGCCCAAGGGGTGCGCCTGGAGGAGTCCTACTCCCACCGGGAGTAGGACTCACCCCTCTTGCCTTGTTGGAAAAGGAAGGGGGAAGGGAGAAAGAGGAAAGGGGGGCGCCGCCCCCCCCCCCTTCCTTGACCTATTCGGACTAGGGGGAGGGGGCGCGCGGCCTGCCCTGGACGGCCCTCCTCTTCTCCCTTAGGGCCCATGTAGGCCCAATAACCCCCGTGGGGGTTCCGGTAACCCCCCAGTACTCCAGTAAAATCCCAATTTCACCCGGAACGTTTCCGATATCAAAATATAGGCTTCCAATATATCAATCTTTATGTCTCGACCATTTTGAGACTCCTCGTCATGTTCGTGATCACATCTGGGACACCGAACAACCTTCGGTACATCAAAACACAAAAACCCTAATTACGATCGTCACCGAACTTTAAGCGTGCGGACCCTACGGGTTCGAGAACTATGTAGACATGACCGAGACACGTCTCCGGTCAATAACCAATAGCGGAACCTGGATGCTCATGTTGGCTCCTACATATTCTACAAGATCTTTATCGGTCAGACCGCATAACAATATACGTTGTTCCCTTTGTCATCGGTATCTTACTTGCCCGAGATTTAATCGTCGGTATCTCAATACCTAGTTCAATCTCGTTACCGGCAAGTCTCTTTACTCGTACTGTAATACATCATCCCGCAACTAACTTATTTAGTTGCAATGCTTGCAAGGCTTGAGTGATGTGCATTACCGAGAGGGTCCAGAGATACCTCTCCGACAATCGGAGTGACAAATACTAATCTCGAAATACGCCAACCCAACAAATACCTTCAGAGACACCTGTAGAGCACCTTTATTATCACCCAGTTACGTTGTGACGTTTGGTAGCACACAAAGTGTTCCTCCGATAAACGGGAGTTGCATAAGCTCATAGTCATAGGAACATATATAAGTTATGAAGAAAGCAATAGCAACAAACTAAACGATCAAGTGCTAAGCTAATGGAATGGGGCAAGTCAATCACATCATTCTCCTAATGATGTGATCCCGTTAACCAAATAACAACTCATGTCCATGGTTAGGAAACATAACCATCTTTGATCAACGAGCTAGTCAAGTAGAGGCATACTAGTGACACTCTGTTTGTCTATGTATTCACACATGTATTATGTTTCCGGTTAATACAATTCTAGCATGAATAATAAACATTTATCATGATACAAGGAAATAAATAATAACTTTATTATTGCCTCTAGGTCATATTTCCTTCATTGAAGCAGTTCGGCGTGATGGACATTGGCTTCAAAAAAGCAACAGTGCGGCCATGCCGGCGCAGGTCTTAACTTGTGACGCGATTAATGCCGGCTTGATGAAGTGACCGTCCGGCGATGCTGGTGTGACCGCTCCGTGTAATCTGTGGGGCGGCGATGTTGGTGATGATTTATCCTTCGTGATGCCGAACTCTTGTTCGGCTTGCCCAGATGATGATCCGACGAAGTCGAGATTGGCTCAACAAAGCGACGACGTGTCTACCGCAGGCCGGCAGCCGTGGAGCAATGTTGACGGGCTGGTTTGACACCGGCGCGATGGTGAAGATCATATTGGAAAAGACCTTAAAATTAGTGAGATGTGTTTGGAACAAAACACAATACCCCATACAAACCTCCTTCAAAAAGGATGTCCGAAATCGCGTTCATAAAACAGATGAACTCGGGTCGGATTCGTTCTCGCGCGGAAAATAGATCTGAAAAAGTGGTCCACTCATCGGAAGGTCCCTGGAGTTTGAACCGTCAGATCATGCTGAAATTTGGTGGGGTGGTAGGTATGGGAACTCCGCAGCAGATGAACGGTTGGATCTTCCAAAGGATCTCCGAGCTAGGCTCTGGAGACCACGCCCTAAACTCGTTCGGATTCCTGTTCAGATTTGATAGGGCTCCGGTATATCGTAGATTGCCAGAGATTCCTCCATCAGAACTCGACGAAATTTTGCATGGCAGTTACAGACTTAATTATGCACAATTCCACCAAACGAATCGTCAAAGCGATTCTCGAGGAGGTGGTGGCAGCGGATACAAGTTCGCTGTCCGGCACATGCTGCAAAAATAAGTTAGACATCCTCTAATTGTTGTTGCAAGTTTTTATGTGGCTGCTATAGGTTTCTAGCAAGAACATTTCTTACCTACGCCAAAACCACAACGTGATATACCAATTTCTATTTACCCTTCATAAGGACCCTTTTCATCGAATCCGATCCGACTAAAGTGGGAGAGACAGACACCCGCTAGCCACATTATGCAACTAGTGCATGCCAGTCGGTGGAACCAGTCTCACGTAAGCGTACGTGTAAGTTCGGTTCGGGCCGCTTCATCCCACGATGTCGCCGAATCAAGATAAGACTAGTAACGGCAAGTAAATTGACAATATCGATGCCCACAACTGCTTTGTGTTCTACTCGTGCATAAAAACTACGCATAAACCTAGCTCATGATGCCACTGTTGGGGAACGTAACAAAATTTTAAATTTTCCTACGCACCACCAAGATCAATCTATGGAGTCATCTAGCAACGAGGGAGAGGGGAGTGCATCTACATACCCTTGTAGATCGTGAGCGGAAGCGTTCAAGAGAACGGGGTTGATGGAGTCATACTCATCGTGATCCAAATCACCGATGACCTAGCGCCGAACGGACGACACCTCCGCGTTCAACACACGTACGGTTGGGAAGACGTCTCCTCCAAATTAATCCAGCAAGGGGGAAGGAGAGGTTGATGGAGATCCAGCAGCACGACGGCGTGGTGGTGGAAGCAACGGCGATCTCGGCAGGGCTTCGCCAAGCTTAGCGAGAGGGAGAGGTGTCACGAGAGGGAGAGGGAGGCACCAGGGGCAAGGGTGCGGCTGTCCTCCCTCCCCCACTATATATAGGACCCCTAGGGGGCGCCGGCCCTAGGAGATCCAATCTCCAAGGGGGGCGGCGGCCAAGGGGGGTGGCTTGCCCCCCAAGCCAAGTGGGGCGCCCCCCACCCCTAGGGTTTCCAACCCTAGGCGCAGGGGGAGGCCCAAGGGGGGCGCACCAGCCCATCAGGGGCTGGTTCCCCTCCCACTTCAGCCCATGGGTCTCTCCGGGATAGGTGGCCCCACCCGGTGTATCGGTGACCCCCGAAACCTTCCCGATGGACGAAACAGGACTTCCTATATATAATTCTTCACCTCCGGACCATTCCGGAACTCCTCGTGACGTCCGGGATCTCATCCGGGACTCCAAACAACTTTCGGGTTACTGCATACTAATATCTCTACAACCCTAGCGTCACCGAACCTTAAGTGTGTAGACCCTACGGGTTCGGAGACATGCAGACATGACCGAGACTACTCTCCGGTCAATAACCAACAGCGGGATCTGGATACCCATGTTGGCTCCCACATGCTCCTCGATGATCTCATCGGATGAACCACGATGCCGAGGATTCAATCAATCCCGTATACAATTCCCTTTGTCAATCGGTACGTTACTTGCTCGAGACTCGATCGTCGGTATCCCAATACCTCGTTCAATCTCGTTACCGGCAGGTCACTTTACTCGTACCGTAATGCATGATACCATGACCAACCACTTGGTCACATTGAGCTCATTATGATGATGCATTACCGAGTGGGACCAGAGATACCTCTCCGTCATACGGAGTGACAAATCCCAGTCTCGATTCGTGCCAACCCAACAGACACTTTCGGAGATACCCGTAGTGCACCTTTATAGTCACCCAGTTACGTTGTGACGTTTGGCACACCCAAAGCACTCCTACGGTATCCGGGAGTTTCACAATCTCATGGTCTAAGGAAATGATACTTGACATTCGGAAAAGCTCTAGCAAACGAACTACACGATCTTTGAGCTATGCTTAGGATTGGGTCTTGTCCATCACATCATTCTCCTAATGATGTGATCCCATTATCAATGACATCTAATGTCCATAGTCAGGAAACCATGACTATCTTTTGATCAACGAGCTAGTCAACTAGAGGCTCACTAGGGACGTGTTGTGGTCTATGTATTCACACATGTATTAAGATTTCCGGATAACACAATTATAGCATGAACAATAGACAATTATCATGAACAAGGAAATATAATAATAACCATTTTATTATTGTCTCTAGGGCATATTTTCCAACAGTCTCCCACTTGCACTAGAGTCAATAATCTAGTTACATTGTGATGAATCGAACACCCATAGAGTTCTGGTGTTGATCATGTTTTGCTCTAGGGAGAGGTTTAGTCAACGGATCTGCCACATTTAGGTCCGTATGTACTTTACAAATATCTATGTCTCCATTTTGAACACTTTCACGAATGGAGTTGAAGCGACGCTTGATATGCCTGGTCTTCCCGTGAAACCTGGGCTCCTTGGCAAGGGCAATAGCTCCAGTGTTGTCACAAAAGAGAATCATCGGGCCCGACGCATTGGGAATGACTCCTAGGTCGGTAATGAACTCCTTCACCCAGATTGCTTCTTGTGCTGCCTCCGAGGCTGCCATGGACTCCGCTTCACATGTAGATCCTGCCACAACGCTTTGCTTGCAACTGCACCAGCTTACTGCCCCACCATTCAAAATATACACGTATCCGGTCTGTGACTTAGAGTCATCCAGATCTGTGTCGAAGCTAGCATCGACGTAACCCTTTACGACGAGCTCTTCATCACCTCCATAAACGAGAAACATATCCTTAGTCCTCTTCAGGTACTTCAGGATATTCTTGACCGCTGTCCAGTGTTCCATGCCGGGATTACTTTGGTACCTTCCTACCAAACTTACGGCAAGGTTTACATCAGGTCTGGTACATAGCATAGCATACATGATAGACCCTATGGCCGAGGCATAGGGGACGACACTCATATTTTCTCTATCTTCTGTCGTGGTCGGGCATTGAGCCGTGCTCAATCTCGTACCTTGCAATACAGGCAAGAACCCCTTCTTTGACTGATCCATATTGAACTTCTTCAATATCTTGTCAAGGTACGTACTCTGTGAAAGACCAATGAGGCGTCTCGATCTATCTCTATAAATCTTGATGCCTAATATGTAAGCAGCTTCACCAAGATCCTTCATTGAAAAACACTTGTTCAAGTAGGCCTTTATGCTTTCCAAGAATTCTATATCATTTCCCATCAACAATATGTCATCCACATACAATATGAGAAATGCTACAGAGCTCCCACTCAGTTTCTTGTAAATGCAGGCTTCTCCATAAGAGTGCGTAAACCCAAACGCTTTGATCATCTCATCAAAATGAATGTTCCAACTCCGAGATGCTTGCACCAGCCCATAGATCGAGCGTTGGAGCTTGCACACCTTGTCAGCATTCTTAGGATCGACAAAACCTTCCGGCTGCATCATATACAATTCTTCCTTAAGGAAACCATTAAGGAATGCCGTTTTGACGTCCATTTGCTATATCTCATAATCATAGAATGCGGCAATTGCTAACATGATTCGAACAGACTTCAGCTTCGCTACGGGTGAGAAAGTCTCATCGTAGTCAACCCCTTGAACTTGTCAATAACCCTTAGCGACAAGCCGAGCTTTATAGATGGTTACATTACCATCCGCTTCTGTCTTCTTCTTAAAGATCCATTTATTTTCTATGGCCCGCCAATCATCGGGCAAGTCAGTCAAAGTCCATACTTCATTTTCATACATGGATCCTATCTCGGATTTCATGGCTTCCAGCCATTTGTCAGAATCTGGGCCCACCATCGCTTCTTCATAGTTCGAAGGTTCACCGTTGTCTAACAACATGATTTCCAAGACAGGGTTGCCGTACCACTGTGGTGCGGAACGTGTCCTTGTGGACCTACGAAGTTCAGTAGCAACTTGATCTGAAGTTTCATGATCATCATCATTAACTTCCTCTCTAGTCGGTGCAGGCACCTCAGGAACATTTTCCTGAGTTGCGCCACTTTCCAATTCAAGAGGTAATACTTCATCAAGTTCTACTTTCCTCCCACTTACTTCTTTTGAGAGAAACTCTTTCTCTAGAAAGGATCCATTCTTGGCAACAAAGATCTTGCCTTCGGATCTGAGGTAGAAGGTATACCCAATAGTTTCTTTAGGGTATCCTATGAAGACGCATTTTTCCGACTTGGGTTCGAGCTTTTTAGGTTGAAGTTTCTTGACATAAGCATCGCATCCCCAAACTTTTAGAAACGACAGCTTAGATTTCTTCCCAAACCATAATTCATATGGTGTCGTCTCAACAGATTTTGACGGAGCCCTATTTAAAGTGAATGCAGCAGTCTCTAAAGCATAGCCCCAAAATGACAGCGGTAGATCAGTAAGAGACATCATAGATCGCACCATATCCAATAGAGTGCGATTACGACGTTCGGACACACCATTACGCTGAGGTGTTCCAGGCGGCGTGAGTTGTGAAACTATTCCATATTTCCTTAAGTGTGTGCCAAATTCGTGACTCAAGTATTCTCCCCCACGATCTAATCGCAAGAACTTGATTTTTCTATCACGTTGATTCTCAACCTCACTCTGAAATTCCTTGAACTTTTCAAAGGTCTCAGACTTGTGTTTCATTAAGTAGACATACCCATATCTACTCAAGTCATCAGTGAGGGTGAGAACATAACGATAGCCACCGCGAGCCTTAATGCTCATTGGACCGCACACATCAGTATGTATGATTTCCAATAAGTTGGTTGCTCGCTCCATTGTTCCTGAGAACGGAGTCTTGGTCATTTTACCCATGAGGCATGGTTCGCACGTGTCAAATGATTTGTAATCAAGAGACTCCAAAAGTACATCCGCGTGGACCTTCTTCATGCGTTTGACACCTATGTGACCAAGGCGGCAGTGCCACAAGTATGTGGGACTATCATTATCAACCTTACATCTTTTGGTATTCACACTATGAATATGTGTAACATTACGCTCGAGATTCATTAAGAATAAACCATTCACCAGTGGGGCATGACCATAAAACATATCTCTCATATAAATAGAACAACCATTATTCTCGGATTTAAATGAGTAGCCATCTCGAATTAAACGAGATCCTGATACAATGTTCATGCTCAAAGCTGGCACTAAATAATAATTATTGAGGTTTAAAACTAATCCCGTAGGTAAATGTAGAGGCAGCGTGCTGACGGCGATCACATCGACCTTGGAACCATTCCCGACGCGCATCATCACCTCGTCCTTCGCCAGTCTCCGCTTATTCTGCAGCTCCTGCTTTGAGTTACAAATGTGAGCAACCGCACCGGTATCAAATACCCAGGAGCTACTACAAGTACTGGTAAGGTACACATCAATTACATGTATATCACATATACCTTTAGTGTTGCCGGCCTTCTTGTCCGCTAAGTATTTGGGGCAGTTCCGCTTCCAGTGACCACTTCCCTTGCAATAAAAACACTCAGTCTCGGGCTTGGGTCCATTCTTTGGCTTCTTCCCGGCAGCTTGCTTACCGGGCACGGCAACCCCCTTGTCGTCCTTCTTGAAGTTCTTCTTACCCTTGCCTTTCTTAAACTTAGTGGTTTTATTAACCATCAACACTTGATGTTCCTTTTTGATCTCCACCTCCGCTGATTTTAGCATTGAATATACCTCAGGAATGGTCTTTTCCATCCCCTGCATATTGAAGTTCATCACAAAGCTCTTGTAGCTCGGTGGAAGCGACTGAAGGATTCTGTCAATGACCGCGTCATCCGGGAGATTAACTCCCAGCTGAGTCAAGCGGTTATGCAACCCAGATATTTTGAGTATGTGCTCACTAACAGAACTATTTTCCTCCATCTTACAACTGAAGAACTTGTCGGAGACTTCATATCTCTCGACCCGGGCACGAGCTTGGAAAACCATTTTCAGCTCTTCGAACATCTCATATGCTCCATGTTGCTCAAAACGCTTTTGGAGCCCCGGTTCTAAGCTGTATAGCATGCCGCACTGAACGAGGGAGTAACCATCAGCACGTGACTGCCAAGCGTTCATAACGTCTTGGTTCTCTGGGATGAGTGCGTCACCTAGCGGTGCTTCTAGGACATAATCTTTCTTGGCAGCTATGAGGATGATCCTCAGGTTCCAGACCCAGTCCGTATAGTTGCTGCCATCATCTTTCAGCTTGGTTTTCTCTAGGAACGCGTTGAAGTTGAGGACAACGTGGGCCATTTGATCTACAAGACATATTGTAAAGATTTTTAGACTAAGTTCATGATAATTAAGTTCATCTAATCAAATTATTCAATGAAATCGCACTCAGATAGACATACCTCTAGTCATCTAAGTGAAACATGATCCGAGTCAACTAGGTCGTGTCCGATCATCACGTGAGACGGACTAGTCAACATCGGTGAACATCTTCATGTTGATCGTATCTTCTATACGACTCGTGCTCGACCTTTCGGTCTTCCGTGTTCCGAGGCCATGTCTATACATGCTAGGCTCGTCAAGTCAACCTAAGTGTATTGCGTGTGTAAATTTGGCTTACACCCGTTGTATTCGAACGTTAGAATCTATCACACCCGATCATCACGTGGTGCTTCGAAACAACAAACCTTCGCAACGGTGCACAGTTAGGGGGAACACTTTCTTGAAATTATTACAAGGGATCATCTTATTTAAGCTATTGTCGTTCTAAGCAAATAAGATGTAAAACATGATAAACATCACATGCAATCAAATAGTGACATGATATGGCCAATATCATTTGCTACTTTTGATCTCCATCTTCGAGGCTCCATGATCATCGTTGTCACCGGCATGACACCATGATCTCCATCATCGTGTCTTCTTGAAGTTGTCTCGTCATCTATTACTTCTACTACTATGGCTAACGCTTTAGCAATAAAGTAAAGTAATTACATGACGTTTATGTTGACATGCAAGTCATAAATAAATTAAGACAACTCCTATGGCTCCTGCCGGTTGTCATACTCATCGTCATGCAAGTCGTGATTCCTATTACAAGAACATGATCAATCTCATACATCACATATATCATTCATCACGTCCTTTTGGCCATATCACATCACACGACACATGCTGCAAAAACAAGTTAGACGTCCTCTAATTGTTGTTGCAAGTTTTTACGTGGCTGCTATAGGTTTCTAGCAAGAACGTTTCTTACCAACGCCAAAACCACAACGTGATATGCCAATTTATATTTACCCTTCATAAGGACCCTTTTCATCGAATCCGATCCGACTAAAGTGGGAGAGACAGACACCCGCTAGCCACCTTATGCAACTAGTGCATGTCAGTCGGTGGAACCAGTCTCACGTAAGCGTACGTGTAAGGTCGGTCCGGGACGCTTCATCCCACTATGTCGCCGAATCAAGATAAGACTAGTAACGGGAAGTAAATTGACAATATCGACGCCCACAACTGCTTTGTGTTCTACTCGTGCATAGAAACTACGCATAAACCTAGCTCATGATGTCACTGTTGGGGAACGTAGCAGAATTTTAAATTTTCCTATGCATCACCAAGATCAATCTATGGAGTCATCTAGCAACGAGGGAGAGGGGAGTGCATCTACATACCCTTGTAGATCGCGAGCGGAAGCGTTCAAGAGAACGGGGCTGATGGAGTCGTACTCGTCGTGATCCAAATCACCGATGACCTAGCGCCGAACGGACGACACCTCCCGTTCAACACACGTACGGTTAGGAAGACGTCTCCTCCAACTTGATCCAGCAAGGGGGTAGGAGAGGTTGATGGAGATCCAGCAGCATGACGGCGTGGTGGTGGAAGCAACGGCGATCTTGGTAGGGCTTCGCCAAGCTTAGCGAGAGGGAGAGGTGTCACGAGAGGGAGAGGGAGGTGCCAGGGGCTAGGGTGCGGCTTCCCTCCCTCCCCCCACTATATATAGGACCCCTAGGGGGCGCCGGCCCTAGGAGATCCAATCTCCAAGGGGGGCGCCGGCCAAGGGGGGTGGCTTGCCCCCCAAGCCAAGTGGGGCGCCCCCCACCCCTAGGGTTTCCAACCCTAGGCGCAGGGGGAGGCCCAAGGGGGGCGCACCAGCCCATCAGGGGCTGGTTCCCCTCCCAATTCAGCCCATGGGGCCCTCCGGGATAGGTGGCCCCACCCGGTGGACCCCCGGGACACTTCCGGTGGTCCCAGTACAATACCGGTGACCCCCGAAACCTTCCCGATGGCCGAAACTGGACTTCCTATATATAATTCTTCACCTCTGGACCATTTCGGAACTCCTCGTGACGTCCGGGATCTCATCTGGGACTCCGAACAACTTTCAGGTTACCGCATACTAATATCTCTACAACCCTAGCGTCACCGAACCTTAAGTGTGTAGACCCTACGGGTTCGGGAGACACGCAGACATGACCGAGACTACTCTCCGGTCAATAACCAACAGCGGATCTGAATACCCATGTTGGCTCCCACATGCTCCTCGATGATCTCATCGGATGAACCACGATGTCGAGGATTCAATCAATCCCGTATACAATTCCCTTTGTCAATCGGTACGTTACTTGCCCGAGACTCGATCGTCGGTATCCCAATACCTCGTTCAATCTCGTTACCGGCAATTCACTTTACTCGTACCGTAATGCATGATCCCGTGACCAACCACTTGGTCACATTGAGCTCATTATGATGATGCATTACTGAGTGGGCCCAGAGATACCTCTCCGTCATACGGAGTGACAAATCCCAGTCTCGATTCGTGCCAACCCAACAGACACTTTCGGAGATACCCGTAGTGCACCTTTATAGTCACCCAGTTACGTTGTGACGTTTGGCACACCCAAAGCACTCCTACGGTATCCGGGAGTTGCACAATCTCATGGTCTAAGAAAATGATACTTGACATTCGGAAAAGCTCTGGCAAACGAACTACACGATCTTTGAGCTATGCTTAGGATTGGGTCTTGTCCATCACATCATTCTCCTAATGATGTGATCCCGTTATCAATGACATCTAATGTCCATAGTCAGGAAACCATGACTATCTTTTGATCAATGAGCTAGTCAACTAGAGGCTCACTAGGGACGTGTTGTGGTCTATGTATTCACACATGTATTATGATTTCGGGATAACACAATTATAGCATGAACAATAGACAATTATCATGAACAAGGAAATATAATAATAACCATTTTATTATTGCCTCTAGGGCATATTTTCCAACACGATGTACTCATCTCCATCCAGTTCTTGGCTCGGGCTAGCCGTCATGTCTCACCGTCGAGCGCATGCACAAATTATAGTGAGGCCTGAATTTTTTTCGACGCGGATGAAAAATAGCAAACACAAAAAATAATTTTGGAGGAGGATGTGACAAAACTGTGCACATTCCTCCTCCTTCAAGGATAATACAAACCAAACCAAGAGGAAGCCC
Organism: Triticum dicoccoides; assembly: GCF_002162155.2. Taxonomy (NCBI): domain Eukaryota; kingdom Viridiplantae; phylum Streptophyta; class Magnoliopsida; order Poales; family Poaceae; genus Triticum; species Triticum dicoccoides. Next base: position 121,492,718 of record NC_041390.1, on the reverse strand, counting down.
ATTTAGGACGGCCTCAACGAATAATATGAGACGCTCCCTAGTCCCTACTACTTTGGGGTGTGACTATACCCCACTTCTTGTTGGGGAACATAGTAATTTCAAAAAAAATCCTACGCACACGCAAGATCATGGTGATGCATAGCAACGAGAGGGAAGAGTATCGTCCATGTACCCTCGTAGACCGTAAGCGGAAGCGTTATGAGAACGCGATTGATGTAGTCGAACATCTTCACGATTCGACCGATACAAGTACCGAACGTGCGACACCTCCGAGTTCAGCACACGTTCAGCTCGATGACGTCACACGAACTCCGATCTAGCAGAGCTTCACGGGAGAGTTCCGTCAGCACGACGTCGTGATGACGGTGATGATGTTGCTACCGACGCGGGGCTTCTCCTAAGCACCACTACGATATGATCGAGGTGAATTATGGTGGAGGGGGCACCGGACACGGCTAAGGGATCAATGATCAATTTGTGTGTTCTAGGGTGCCCCTGTCCCCGTATATAAAGGTGCAAGGGGGAGGCCGGCCGGCCCTCCTAGGGCGCGCCAGGAGGAGGAGTCCTCCTCCTAGTAGGAGTAGGACTCCTCTTTCCTACTCCTACTAGGAGGAGGAAAGGAAGGGGGAAGGGGAGAAGGAAGGAGAGGGAGGAAAGGAGGAAAGGGGGGGGGCTAGTCCAATTCGGTTTGGGCTAGGGGGGCCACGCGCCCTGCCTCCTCTCTTTCACCACTTGGCCCATGGGGCCCAATACTTCTTCCCCGTATTCCCGTAACTCCCCGGTACTCCGAAAAATACCTGAATCACTCGGAACCTTTTCGATGTCCGAATATAGTCGTCTAATATATCGATCTTTACGTCCTGACCATTTCAAGACTCCTCGTCATGTCCCCGATCTCATCTGGGACTCCGAACTACCTTCGATACATCAAATCACATAAACTCATAATACCAATCGTCACCGAACCTTAAGCGTGCGGACCCTACGGGTTCCAGAACTATGTAGGCATGACCGAGACACGTCTCCGGTCAATAACAAATACTGGAACCTGGATGGTCATATTGGCTCCTACATATTCTACGAAGATCTTTATCGGTCAAACCGCATAACAACATACGTTGTTCCCTTTGTCATCGGTATGTTACTTGCCCGAGATTCGATCGTCGGTATCTCAATACCTAGTTCAATCTCGTTACCGGCAAGTCTCCTTACTCGTTTTCATAATGCATCATCCCGCAACTAACTCATTAGTTGCATTGCTTGCAAGGCTTATAGTGATGTGCATTACCGAGAGGGCCCAGAGATACCTCTTCGACAATCGGAGTGACAAATCCTAATCTCGATCTATGCCAACTCAACAAGTACCATCAGAGACACCTGTAGAGCACCTTTATAATCACCCAGTTACGTTGTGACGTTTGGTAGCACACAAAGTGTTCCTCCGATAATCAGGAGTGCATAATCTCATAGTCATAAGAACATGTATAAGTCATGAAGAAAGCAATAGCAGTAAACTAAAACGATCAAGTGCTAAGCTAACGGAATGGGTCAAGTCAATCACATCATTCTTCTAACGATGTGATCATGTTTATCAAATGACAACTCATGTCTATGGTTAGGAAACATAACCATCTTTGATCAACGAGCTAGTCAAGTAAAGGCATACTAGTGACATTCTGTTTGTCTATGTATTCACACATGTATTATGTTTTCGGTTAATACAATTCTAGCATGAATAATAAACATCTATCCTGAAATAAGGAAATAAAATAATAACTTTATTATTGCCTCTAGAGCATATTTCCTTCATTTCTACCGAGGTAGAATCGCCTCAACACAACACTTAAATGGGTCAGTCCAGTAGTAGGTTCTTTGTTGCTTGCTTACGTACGTGTTAAATTGTTCGTTTTCCCCCATTTTGTTTTATTCTTTTATTTATATATTTGAAATTTTCTAATACCAACAAAACATTAATCAATAAATTTGAAGAGTATTCACCACACATTTAAAGATGTTAACGCAGTGCAGAACCTTTTTAACGTAATTTTGGAAAATGTTGATAGCTTTCAAAAATATGTTTGTGACATTAAAAAATGTACACACGTTAAAAATGTTTATACTATGTACAAAAATGTTTCTGTAATGCAAAAAAAAGTTTTTTATATTCAAAATATGTTACAACTTATATTATTTTTTTAACAAAATTTTGGAAAAACATGTATTTGGAAAAATGTTAATCATGTATTTAAAAAATGTTAACCATGCAACAAACATACAATGTATATGAGAAACATAGACATCAAAATATATATTTGAAAATAATACTAATCTTGTGTTTAAAAAATGTGAAATGTGTATGAAAATAATGTTTCAGATGTATACGAATAATGTACAGCGTGTATGAGGAAAAACTAGACATAGAAACATATATATTTTGAAAAATTAAATTATGTGTTTTAAAAGAGTTAAATTTGTAAAAAATGTTTTGGATGTATCCGAAAAATTTACATGATGCTTGAAAGAAAGTAGACATGTGTTTAAAAAACAGAGATGCTAAAAACCAGACGTCATATTTGTAGCCATGTCAAATAAAATGTTTTTCACGACAGCTTACGTTGACACGAGGATGAAAAATTTAGTTGGCGAGCACGGCAATTTCCCGGCAAAAAAATAAACTAAGGTAGATTTCTGCTCGCCAATTAAAATTGCCATCCTCAGCAAACATAAATTGCCATGAAAAACGTTTGATTTGTCATGCTAAAAAAATCTGCCGTCAGATTTGTAGTGGATACTAAAAATGGCGAAGGAAAAAACAAAGAGAATACCAAGAAAGAAAAATGAAAAGAGAAAAAGTAAAGAAAAAGAAGAAACCATTGCAAAACAGTAGGACACAGTAAAAATCGAGAAAGAAACACCGAAAACCGAGGGAAAATTTAAAAAACCAACAAAAGAAACTGAAGGAAAAAAACAGAAAAAGGCAAAACAGTGCAAAATGATGCTACAGCACTGTGTCGGCCCAGTACTGCAGCGACCCGAAAAAGATTCAGGTGAGCCCTGGCGACTACTTTGGGCTACCAGCAGCCCAGTCGAGTCGGCCGGCGACGGCAGTCTCCTCTCTCCGCTCGCCAGTCGCCACCGCTTCCGCTTTGCCTCCGGCCTCGTCGGCATCCACCCCTCCTCCGGCCGCACGCCCGCGCACCTCACCAGCGTCGGCCCCCGTGACTAGGCTACGCCAGTCTCCACTCGCCACTGCTCCCGCGCCGCCTCCGATCTCGCCGCCATCCATCCGTTCCGGCCGCGCGCCCGCGCACCTCACCAGCGTCGTCGACGTGGTAACAACCCCTCCCTCTTTTCCTGGCCGTCCCCTTGTCACCGCTCAAGCCCCTATCTATGGGGCCTCACCAAGTAATAGATGATTTGCTAGGCTTAGCTTTAGGTCTTAATCAGCTTGCACCTTCTAATTTCGTAGCCTCGTAATCATAGGCAAGGGCAATGCAATATAGTAGAATGAAAATCGAAAATATAATCCCCACTTGATGCGAACCTGTTGTCTCTATTGTGCATATTTGTGTGTTCTTGCTCGCCTATTCTCGCCAGATTATTGAGCAACATGATAAGCGTACTCCCCTGTTGTTGTTGTTGTTGTTGTTGTTGTTGTTGCAGGCAAACTGTGACGCCTGCCCTCAGTGATGCCGCAGAAGGTGCGCGTCGCCGCATCCAGCAATGGCGTGCTGCCTGAAGACATGCTGCGTCACATCCTCGTGCGCCTCCCGGCAAAGACGCTATGCCTCTTCCGAGCAGTCAGCCGATCCTGGAGGTCCCTCCTCTCAGATCCGCTCTTCGTTGCAGCGCACAAGTCCCGCCACCCTGGGCCACTAGTTGTCACATGTACCAGTGAATTGTGTCAAAGAGGAGGCACCATTGAGATTATGGACTTGTCTGGCCATGTCGTTAAGCGGATAGCCACCAGCATGGAGAATGCCCGGTTGGAATGCACACGCCACCTGGACCTTATTTGTGTCGCCAGAAATGAGCATCGTTCGACCCGCCATGTGATCAACCCTACCACGGGGGATACTTTTGCATTGCCCAGTCGCTGTGCAAAGGAGCATGCACATGTGAAACATTTCTTCCCACAATCATTTGACTTTGGACAGGTTGGCTCCACGGGAGAGTACAAGGCTATACGCTGTGTCAGCATTGATGATTCCGAGAGTGAGTCCAGCCCGATGCTCTGTGAGGTCATCACCCTTGATGATGGTCGCCATGCAAGATGGAGGGGCAAACAGGGCCCTCCGGCCCCTGTCGCAAGTAACCGTAACAAAAGTGTCGTTGTCAACGGAGTCGTCTATTTCTTGTTGGAATTTCGACGTCCCACATTTTCTGGGGACCATGTCGAACATGGTAGCATGGCTTTGTTCAATCTTGAGACAGAGGAGTGGATGGGGATTGTTCAAGGTCCAATGCCAGTGCGCAATGGCGGTTACTTTAGTCTATTCATGGAGCTATCGCTGGTATGCTTGGATGGGTTCTTAGTTATGGCACACAATCCTGAATATAGCTCTTTGGACTTGTGGTTTTTGATGGATGCTGAGGAATCTCTCTGGAATAAAAGGTACAGCATAGATGGCCAGCATGAAATTCTCTTTGCTCAACCCTTAGAAATTCTAAGTGATGGGCGGATAGTCCTCTCTGCACCAGGACGGCTAAGGCTCTACAATCCAATTACCAAGACTTTCACTGATTTTGAGATGAGAAATTCCACATTTGTTGGTACTTACACTGGAAGTCTATTGTCTTCAGAGAGCACTTTCACTTCTGAGGTGAGTGTTGTCCTCATACACTTGCAATTATGTACGCACGTTTGGCCTGTCCTTACTATTATTTGCTTCTATTCTTGTATCTTAGAGATAATTTTTTTAGGCAGCGTAGGGAACATCTGTGGGATTAAAGAATTACAGGTGTATTTACAGTAAACAGTTTTGACAGTGTGGTCATGTTTTTCAATCTATTTTATGCCCTTCAAATTGATTTGTATGTATTTGTAGTAAAGAAAATGATGGTCATTAGGTCTGATTGACGATATTTGTTCTACAGTTAGCTTTTTATTGTAGAAGTTGTCAAGCTGTTCAGTTTTGGGCAACCGCAGATTACGATCCTTTTCTTTTTAAGAACGGAAATAGTGGCCGCATTGATAAATTTAGATTGCTGAAGCTTCCTTAACTTTTATTCAAAGATTTACCAGTGATAAATATCACATGTAAGAAGTGCTTGTCTGGAGATGTGTGTCAAAGCACTCCTAGTATAAAAGAAAAAAATCAAGAAAATTAAGGGTCTGATTTGCAATGGTCGCCACACACGTACTGACAGCACCAGTGTTCAGACTTGTGCAGTTTACTTTTGTGGCTGCTCCTATTCAGATTTTGATGGTCAATTCTATTATAGATTGATGACATGTGACCTACTTCCTCTGTTCCATAATGTAGTGCATATAGATTTTTTGAAAAGTCAAGCATCACAAACTTTGACCAAATTTGTGGAGAAAAACATTTACATCTAGAATACAACAACAAAATCTTTTGGTTTTCATCTCCATAAGAGTGGCTGAGTTTTGATGTTGGCTCGCCAAGCCTATCACAACCCTCCTCCTTTACCCGGGCTTGGGACCGATTATGTTGAGACAACATAGGCGGAGTTAAAAATCGCTCTCGTGAGGAATCGAACACCGCGCCATTTAGCTCCAGTGCGTGGTTGGCTTTATATCATTAGATTCATTATAAGATGAACTTTCATACTTTATATATTTGGTATTGTAGATATAAATAGTTATCTCTAATAACTTGGTCAAAGTTTTCAAAATCTGACTTTTCAAAAAAATCTATACGCACTACATTATGGAACAGAGGGAGTATATTTTATGGTCATCTAGTTTGTGTACTCCTCCTTTTCTTATCTGGAGAGTTGTCTATTCTTAGCGGTACATACACATGCATATTTTCTCCAATGAATTTAAATAAATTGCCAGCCATGTTAGATTGGTAAATTGCCTACTCATGTTGTTACCCCTTGCTTATTATTTCCTCATGCTGTATTTTTACATAGTACTCAACTATTCATATGTTATTAAACAAGTGAGAGAATTGAGCAATTGCTAGCCATGATTCATTCCCCCATTCAGCACTACAGAATCATTTTGGCACTGGCAGTATATATCTTGGGTTTTGAGTGAAGATCTGATGCGTCCCTTTCCTCTTGCAGGCTGAACGTTGCACTGTCTGTGGCTGCTATGGCACCCTTGAAACCATCGAACCTTATGCACTCTGCGAAGACTGTATGTTGCATCAAGCCTTGCTTTTATTGCAGCGTCTGGAAGGCTGCGCTCAACTGGACACACTTTCAGGAATTACCAACTGATAGACAATTTCAAGTATGGTCCAACAAAATCAGTTTTCAAATGTCAGCCTAGTTGTTTTTTCAGAGAACATTGTTGTTTGTATGTTCTTTTTATGATTGATGAAACTTATTTTGGAACATATATTTATATTTGGTACGGAAGAAAATAAGCTTGATCGTGTGATTTCCAAACGCGATGTCAATATGGATCGATTACCATTCTGGACTTAGAAAAGAGTGAATCCATGTGGAACAAAACATCTCAAACCTCGGAACAAGCAGATGTAGCCACACAAGTCAGATCTATTTTTATTTTTCTTCTGTTATTGACCTTGTTCGAGAGTAGTGTATGAACTCGACTAGCGTCACTTTCTTTGGTAAGGGATGCTCGGGAGGAATGAGAGAGCAAATCAAAATCATTCTTGATGTTCCTAATGAGTCTTTAAAAGAGATACTTAGGCTTGCTCTCTGATGTCTGGAAGTCTTAAGAATGGTTCCTTCGATCAAATACATAAAAGATAGATTGTGGGAGAGGGTTCATGGATCAATGGAGAAGTGTCTTGCCATGTGGCTTCTGCCAGCAAATTGACACAATGTAAAGGAAGTTTTGGTGGGGAAGTAAGAATGGGAAGAGAAAAACGGCGTGGGTCTCATGGGATGACCTCACTATGCCAAAATATATGGGAGGACTTGGTCTATGCCAAAATATATGGGAGGACTTGGTTTCAGACGCTCAAATCCATAACTTGGCAATGGTTGCAAAACAGGCGTGGAGGATGATCCAAGACCCACGTTCTCCTGGTGCTCGTACCTTGAAATCTGTTTATTTCCCATCTACTACTCTTTAGAGGCGGAAGTGGGGAGCCACCCTTCTTAGGTGTGGAGTGTTGTGCACGAAGGGAAAGAAGTGCTTAAACAAGGTCTAATCCGGAGAAGTGGTAATGGTGAAGGCACTAGCATATGGAATGGCAATTGGATTCCAGGGGATAATATGTTGAGACTTGTGCACCCCGTTCGGTCAATCCTCCAGAGCAAAGTGGCGGAGCTTATTACTCATGCTGAGAGGAGTTGGAATAGGGAGTTAGTAATGGAGCACATGCAGGCTATAGATGCACATGTGGTGCTGAATATCCCATTGAGTTTGGTCGACAGGGAAGATTGCTGGGCATGGCACTATGATCGGATGGATTTTTTCAGTCCAGTCAGCTTATAAAATGTTGGTTGGCTCCAAACGCAGAAGGCTGGATTGGCTTGAGGGAAGGGAAGGAGCTTGGGATGTACTCCCCGTGTCTTAAATTTAGTACAATTTTATACTAAATTTAGTAGTATAAAATTGAAACACTTATTTTAGGACGGAGAAAGTACATACAACCAGAAAACATAGGTGCAAGCTTTGAAAGTCCAATGTCTCATCAAAATTGAGAAACTTCGTCTGGTGTTTGGCATGAGATTCCATCCCCACAGGGTAAGTGCGGATGCATGGTCATATGGCTTATTCAAATATCTGCACTATTTGCAATGGGGTGGAGGACACACAGTGTCGGAGCCAGAAAAATCGGACGAGGGGGGTGAGTATTGTCTACGTATATCATTGAGCAGGCCTGTATAGTTTATCATTGATGATATTAAGCTGGAAATTATATTGTTTGGGACGGCGAAGGTGAAGTACGAGAAGCGGGAATTCAACGTCAGAAGTTCTTCTTCGTTGCAGCGCACAAGTCCCGCCACCCTGGGCCACTAGTTGTCACATGTACCAGTGAATTGTATCAAAGAGGAGGCACCATTGAGATTATGGACTTGTCTGGCCATGTCGTTAAGCGGATAGCCACAATCATTTGACTTTGGACTGGTTGGCTCCACGGGAGAGTACAAGGCTATACGCTGTGTCAGCATCGACAATTCCAATAGCGAGTCGAGCCCGATGCTCTGTGAGGTCATCACCCTTGATGATGGTCGCCATGCAAGATGGAGGGGCAAACAGGGCCCTCCGGCCCCTATCGCAAGTAACCGTGACAAAAGTGTCGCTGTCAAAGGAGTTGTCTACTTCTTGCTGGAATTTCGACGTCCCACATTTTCTGGCGACCATGTCGAACCGGGTAGCATGGCTTTGTTCAACCTTGAGACAGAGGAGTGGATGGGGATTGTCAAAGGTCCAATGCCAGTGCGCAGCTTTGTTGAGGACAGTGATGGCAGGTCCAGTTACGTTAGTCTAGCCATGGGGCTATCGCTGGTATGTTTGGATGGGTTCTTAGTTATGGCACATGATCCTGAATATTATTGCCCTTGGGACTTGTGGTTTTTGATGGATATTGAGAAATGTCTCTGGAATAAAAGGTACAGCATAGATCGCCAACGTGAAAATCTCTTTGCTCAACCAGTGGACATTCTAATGATGGGAGGATAGTCATCTCTGCACCAGGATTGCTAAGATTGTATAATCCAGTTACCAAGACTTACACTGATTGTGGGATGAGGAAATCCTCATCTGTTGGTACTTACACTGGAAGTCTATTGTCTTCAGAGAGCACGTTCACTTCTGAGGTGAGTGTTATCCTCATATACTTTGGAATTATGTATGTATGTTTGTACTGTCCTTACTATTATTTGCTTTCATCATTGTATCTTGGAGATAATTTTCTAGGTGATGTGGGGAACACCTGTGGGTTAAAGAATTATAGCTGCATTTTTAGGAAAAACAGTTGTTGCAGTGTCATAGGTGTGACGCACAACATTAGCATACGGATTTTTCCATTTATTTGTGGTCATGTTTTTCAATCGATTCTATGCCCTTCAAATTGATTTATATGTATTTGTAGGTATCATATAATGGTTATTAGGTCTGATTGATGGTACTTATTCCATATTCAGATTTTTATTGTAGTGTCAAGAGCCTACCCCAACTTGTTTGGGACTAAAGGCTTTGTTGTTGTTGTTGTTGTTGTTGTTGTTGTTAAGTTGTTCAGTTTTTGGCAATTGCAGATTATAATCCCTTCTTTTTAGAATGGAAATTATGATCACATTGATAAATTTAGAATGCTGACTATATGATGGATCTTTTTGAGAAGTGGGTCTTATTCAAAGATCCACCAGTGAGAGTATCACATGTAAGAAGTGTCCGTCTGTCGATGTGTGTCATAGCACTCAAATATAGAATAAAAAAAATCAAGGATCTGATTTGCCATGGTCGCTACAAACCTACCTACAGCACCGATGTTCAGATTTGTGCAGTTTACTTTTGTGGCTGCTCGTCCTATTTATATGTCGTTGGTTAATTTATAGATTGACGGGTTATCTACATTTTATGGTCATCTAGTTTGTGTATTCTTCTTTCCAGTTAGTGACACGTACACATACTCCACCCTTTCGGGTTTGTAAGGCTGAATGCATATTCTGAGATTTACTTTGACCATCAATAAAGTGGCAGCCAGGTGCATGTAGCTCCTGCTTGCGCAGGGTCCGGGAAAGGGTCCGACCACTTTGAGTCTATTGTACGCAGCCTTTCCCTACATTTTTGTAAAGGCTGTTTTCAAGACTTGAACCCGTGACCTCATGGTCACAAAGCAGCAGTTTTACCACTGCGCCAAGGCTTTACTTTGACCATCAATATTATATGAAATGTATGACTTGAAGATTATACCATTGGAAACTTCTTTCAAAATTCAATGGTATACTTTTTGTGGCATACATATCACATATTATTGGTCTAACTAATGGTCAAAGTAAATCTCGAAATACATATTAGGCCTCATAAACCCAGATAGAGGAAGTGCATACTTTTCTGTCCCAATTAATTTAAGTAAACTGCCAGCCATGCTAGATTGGGAGATTGATAATGAAATATCAAGAATGGATAATGTGTAGTGATTGATAATGAAATATCAAGAATGAATGATGAGTACTGATTTTCACAATATATTTTGAATTGGCTCAGAACTGTAGTGTGGTAGGTTGTGACATCCACATCTAGGATCATTTTGGTATTACTATATCTCTGGGTTTGACTGAAGATCTGATGCACCCCTTTTTTGTTACAGGCTGAACGATGCACTACCTGCCGCTGCTATTTCACCCTTGAAGCCGATAAATATTCTGACACCTGTGAAGATTGTATGTTGCGTGCATATGCACTACGTTGCACCGATACGGGCACATCGATACGGCGATACGAGTACGGCGATACGGGATACGGCAATTTCCAGAAACAGCAATATGCGATACGGCGAGTTATATATATAAATAAATAATAAAATGACATGTAATAAAAGCAAACATAATAAAATGTGTGAGATGAGATCAAAATGTTGCCATGGAACTCCCTGCAGTGCCATGTTGTACTTCTACCTCAGCAAGTAATAATTTCATCCCACAAACATCAACAAGAAGCAGCGCCGAGACACTCCAGGTTGCGGCGGCTGTGCTTCGTAGGTAGCAAACTAGCAATACTAAAGCAAGCAGTAGTATGCACCTATGCTAAGCAGTAACATACATCAGCAAGCAGTAGGAACTAGGAAGTAGCAGCATAGCAGCAATCTGCAAAAACTAAGCAGCCAGCCAAGCAATGTCCACCCAATTCGCCGGATCTATCTTACCTCTCATTTGCTCACGACTGGTGATGGATTCGAGTCAACCCGCCGTGGCGAGTTGAGGCGGCAGCGAGGCAAACCAGGCGGCGCCGGCGAGCAACTACAGGCGGCGCCGGCAACCACTCCAGGCGGCGAGCAACTCTAGTCTGCGGCGGCGGCCAGCGGGGAGGCTTGTCCAGCGGCGGCGGCTCCCTCGGACAAGCTCGTGTCGTGCGAACAAAACAAAAGAGAGGGAGCATAGATGCTAGGGTTAGCCATGGGCCTTCCAGTGGGCTGCCGTGTCCCTCCCGTATCGTAGTCGATGCACAAGATGTATCGACGTTTTTTCTTTTCTTTTTAAATTGGAAAATAGGATACTTCGCCGATACCCGTATCCCGGGCGTATCGTGCGTATCGCCGTATCGGCAACGTTCAGTACGCCGATACCCCAGTTTCTGGCGTATCGGTGCTTCGTAGCATATGCATGGTTATGTTGAACTTCCCGGGCATCTTTTCGCCATGGCCCATATTGGCTCTAGGTGTGTATGCAGCGCACACCATTTTTGCATTTGGAAGGCGGCGGTTTAGTTTTCAAATAGACAATTTCAAGTATGATCCAACAAATTTAGTTTTCAAATGTTTCCCTGGTTGGATTTTGGAGAACGCTGTTGCGAGTCTTTTCTTGATGGAGCTTGTTTTGAAACATATATTTATGTCTGGTACGGAAGAAAATATGCTTCATCTTGTGATTTCCTGATGCAATATATGAATTTACCATTGAGGACTTGGAGAAGAGTGAAGCCATGTGGAACGAAAAATCTGGAACCCGTGGAGTAATCTGGCGCTGCTCTCTTCCAAAGTGCGAGCCTAGCGTCGCCTATAATGGTTGGAACAAGCCGATCTAGCCGGCCGCGCAAGTCAGGCTTTCGTTGTTTGTTTTTGACTTTGTTCCAAAGTAGTGTACGGACTAGTGGAAAATACCGTGATGAACCTGATAAGGGATATTTTTTTTTTGCAATTCAGGAAAAGGTAAAAAATCTTTGAAGCTTTTTTCGAACAAACTTGACCTACTATAAAAAATTTGACTAAGAAAAAAATCACCAAAAAAATCTCGGCTAACAAAATAAAGTTTAAAGGACAATATGGAGTGAACAGTAACTCTAATATAGTGTTTTTTTTGCGGGGAACTGTAATATAGTGTTAATTTTGTTTTTTTCACCAACAATACTACAAGAGTCATTTCTTGGAAAGTAAATTTAGACGAGTGTAACGCGTGAGCAAGTTTGTTGCCAAAAAATTCATGATTTTTCAACCATTTTTACAATAACTTTTTTTTAAACGGGTGCACATACATGTGGTTCCAAACGTTCCCCTCCATGGACTAGTCCTCTGCATCCATAAATCCATAATACACACTCACTGGAATCAAATATATAAATGAACTGACAAGATACACCATGAGAAATCATGCACATCAGGCCTAAACCAAAATCAAACAAATCCTCACAGCCTACTTGAAAACTTTCTCATATTCAACATATATACATCCATCTAAAATAAAATAAAGAGACCACCAAAAGAGAAGATTGCAGAGAATTTTCTTGGTGGAACACCACGACCGAGGACAAACAAAATGGAAAATGAAAAAACATAGAAGATATCAAACTAATATAAAATAGATGATAAAATCAACGACACACTCAAACACATTACCAGCTGCATCGCCAGGAATGAGCCATGCGTTGGCCAGCCTCAATACTGCAGCGTGAACAATTCCAACAGTAGCAACCGTAGCTGTAGGCACCGAAGGATTTCATGGCCACGCCCCAGGACTGCCATTTCTAACCGATCCCTTATAACCGATTAGAAGAGTAAAAATGCGGTTTTACTTTTTTAATTGAGACCTAACCTATACCCAATACATGTTAGCGGAATAAAAAATTTACTCGGTGGCCGCAAATCTATTTTTACTCCATCGCTCGGCTGCCGAGTAAAACTTCTCTCCCTCTCTCTCTCTTACGCTCCTCTGCCTCCTCTTCTCCCCTCGCCCTGCCGCCGGCGGGTCCCTCGCCCTTCCCCGCTGCCGCCTCTCCTACCAATGGCCGGACGCGGTGGCCTGAGGTCCTCGCCACCGATCCGCAGCATGGATCCGCGCCGCCACATCCGCAGGTCGTCGTCCGCTGGCGCATCCTCGAGTTGCCGCCGCTCGCCCAATCGGCCCGTCCCCACCCGATTCGAGGATTTCCTGGAGCTTACTTCGTCGCGGTCGTCAACGAGGACCTACATCGGCGTTCGACATTGCTTGTGGGGGACGTGGGTGGCGGAGATCACCGACCGTGAGGCCCACCAACGGAAGTGGATCGGGTCGTTCCACACGGCGGAGCTCGCGGTCATGGAGTACGACTGGTGGCAAGTCCAGTACCACGGCGCCCCCCGCCTGCCTGAACTTCCCCTTCAGGACATCACTGGTCCACCTTGTCCCACCGGAGCCGGGGGTGGTGAGCGCGACGGTGGCCCGGTAGGACCAAGAGGCGAGGGAGCGCCTCGAGGCAGAGGTCGCCGACAAGGCCTGCATGGAGGACCTCCGTCGGCAACCCCCGGAGCTCGTGGAGGTGGAGCGGGCGATATTCGTCGTCAATGGCTGGGAAGTCATCGTCGTCTCCGATGACGAGGTGGAAGGTGGTGAGAAGGGTGGCGAGCAGGAGATCGATGTTGAGGAGTGGGGGAGTATCTTCCCTGACGACGACGACGGCACCGGCCCAGATCCAACTCTCACCGAGGGTGGCCTGACGAGGAAGGATTAGCTCGACCTCCACACTTCGACAATTGAATTTGAGTACTTTTTAGTGTAGTTTAGTTTAAGTTTAAATTTATGTTGAACTTGTGTTTAATTTGGATTGTCAAGACTATCTATGTTGAACCTATGTTTAAATCCATGCAAATTCTGGTCAAAATTAGATTGAATTTATTCAAATTTACGTTTTACTCCGCTAAGTTTAGATGATTGGCTAGAATCAACCAAAAATTAGTGGAGTATAAATACTCCACTAAACTTTACTAGGTTGGATACACCGCTATTTTGTAGGAGATCAGTTAGAAATGCCCTTAGGTCTGACTACGCCGCTGCCCCTTCACATTACCAAACCATAACAATGCACCTCCCAGGGCATTCATGTGCAAATGCTGGCGTGGAGTTAAAATAAAAGAACCAACACACACAAAATGATTACTAAAACCCATCATTTCATAAACATAAAATATAAGGCATAAAACTAGAAGACAATAAAACGATCTTGCTCCATACATTGTGCAAACAAGAAATCCAAAAATACGTCACCATAATGTAACACTCACGATGCGGCTATATCTCCCACGTGTCGGAGCACGACTTAGAGACATAACCGCATAGTAGGCATGTCGCAAGAGGGGTAATCTTACACATCCCATGTACCGAATATGAAAGGGATAAAGAGTTGGCTTACAATCTCCACTTCACACAAAAACATAAATATAGCATTACAACATCCAGATACATACAAGGTCCGACTACGGAACCAAATAAAGAAAGACAACCCCTAATGCGATAGATCCCCGATCGCCCCGACTGGGCTCCACTACTGACTAACTGGAAACGAAACAACACAACAAACACGAACTTCATCGAGCTCCCTCTTGAGCTCAGTTGTGTCACCTGCACTAACATCATCGGCACCTGCATCTGGTTTTGGAAGTAATCTATGAGTCACGGGGACTCAGCAATCTCACACCCGTGAGATCAAGACTATTTAAGCTTATGGATAGGAAATGGTAGTGAGATGGAGCTGCAGCAATCACTAGCATATATGGTGGCTAACTTACGCAAATGAGAGCGAGAAGAGAAGCAAGGCACGGTCGTGAACTAGAAGTGATCAAGAAATGATCCTGAAACTACTTATGTTCAAGCATAACTCCAAAGCCGTGTTCACTTCCCGGACTCCGCCGGAAAAAGACCATCACGACTACACACGTGGTTGATGCATTTTAATTAAGTTAAGTGTCGAGTTCTCTACAACCGGATATTAACAAATTCCCATCTGCCCATAACCGCGGGCATGGTTTTCGAAAGTTCAAAACCCTTCAGGGGTGTCCCAACTTAGCCCATCACAAGCTCTCACGGTCAACGAAGGACATTCCTTCTCCCAGGAAGACCCGATCAGACTCGGAATCCCGGTTACAAGACATTTTGACAATGGTAAAACAAGTCCAGCAAGACCACCCACTGTGCCGACAAATCCCGATAGGAGCTGCACATATCTCGTTCTCAGGGCACACCGGCTAAGCGTACAGGAGCCGACGTAACCCAAGTTGCCAAGGGATGGCCGTGCACGGTGCTCTAGTTTGGACCAACACTCAGAGAAGCACTAGCCCGGGGGTTTAAATAAAAATGACCCTTGAGTCTGCAGAACCCAAGGGAAAAAAGGCTTAGGTGGCAAATGGTAAAACCAAGGTTGGGCCTTGCTGGAGGAGTTTTATTCAAGGCGAACTGTCAAGGGGTTCCCATTATAACCCAACTGCGTAAGGAACGCAAAATCAAGGAACATAACACCGACATGACTGAAACTAGGGCGGCAAGAGTGGAATAAAACACCAGGCATAAGGCCGAGCCTTCCACCCTTTACCAAGTGTATAGATGCATTAATGTAAACAAGATATAATAATAATGATATCCCAAACGATATCCATGTTTCAACATGGAACAAACTTCATCTTCACCTGCAACTAGCAACGCTATAAGAGGGGCTGAGCAAAGCGGTAACATAGCCAAACAACGGTTTGCTAGGACAAGGTGGGTTAGAGACTTGACATGGCAATGTGGGAGGCATGATATAGCAAGTGGTAGGTATCGCGGCATGGCAATATAACGATCAACTAGCAAGCAAAGATAGAAGTGATTTCGAGGGTATGGTTATCTTGCCTGAGATCCCGCAAGGAAGAAGAACGGGTCCATGAAAAAGACAAACGGACATAGTCGAACGAATCATCACAACTCCGAAACAAAAGCGAAGCTAACGAGAGAAGCAACCCGAAAAGAAGCAAGCAACAAAGTAAACAACCATCACATAAGCATGGCATGATGCACAACCAAGTATGATGCATGTCCGGTTTAATGAGGCATGGCATGGCAAAGTGCACAAACAAAACTACAAGTTAAGTGGAGCTCAATATGTGACAAGTTGCATATTGACGGAACACCACATGACTTATTTAGTTCTCTCCCGTTTATGTACTCAACAACATTAAATGTTGGTTAGTATGGCAAGAGGTGAAGCATAACAAAACTATCTATCTAGGCAAGTTTAAATGAGGCCGGAAACAACAAACAACACTTTCGGTAAATCCCCGCATGCATTTAGCAAATTAATGCAAACGACAATTTTAAACATCTTAATGTTGTTAACATGATGTGGATGACATGTTCAAGTTTATGCAATATTTATGAAAACGTTAACATGATAAGATATGAGGCATTTGTCATCATGGTGAAAACGAAAGGGGTGCCACGACAACGAATTCGAAAATGATGCCACGCAACATATCGGTTCCGGAAGCTCATGGAGATACTGGTGCAAAAGGAAGTGTGACGGGAGCGTGTCATGCAAGATGATGGGGTGATCCCGGTTGCCGAGTTCTCACGGGTGGATGGCATGGCAACGAGGAGGAACATGCAAGCGACAATTTCAGACACGGTGCAAAACGCGGGGTTCATCTCATTTAACACACATGCATTCGGTCCACGGAGGGTCGTCTCGACGGTTATACCTTCGAAGCGTGCAAACAGAAGGGTTTGGGTTTGATGCAATATAGAGGAAGTAGATGTTCATGGTTCGTTGTGGGAAGTAGTCGTTCTCGTGGCGACGGTAGTCGTTCACTTTCTTACTCTCACAAGTTTCCGTAGATGTTCGCGGGCACGGTGAGAAACTTGACGTCCACTAAGTCTTCGAGGGTCGACGGTAGTGGTACTTGGCAAAAAGCACGTCGACGGTAGTTGTTCTTGTATCGTCGTGGTACTTGGCGATTTCGGAGCCGGTGGAAGACAAACTTGGCGATCCGAAGGGGTACTTGGTGGTATCCCCGCAGTCGTGCACGGGTCGGAGAGGAACTTGGCGCGTCATCCTGTAGTCGTACTCGAGGTCCTCGTGCATTTTGACGACTCTAGAAGATGATTTTTTCACCCACTGATTGACGGCAACAGTGCCAGGCAGCGAAGATCACGCACAACAGGGCACGTGAGAAGATGTGCACGACAGCAGGAGGTCATCAAAGGAGGCAGGGGCCATGGCGCCAAGGGTGAGCGGCGACGGAGCTTGAGCAGGGCTGGCGAGAAGGCGGCGATGGACTTGACTGAAAAGGACGACGCAACGCGAGCTTGCAGGTCACCGGGAGGGTTCGGCAGGGCGCGGGGTAGCTCGCAGAAGCTCCGGCGAGGGCACCGGTGGCCGGTGACGGGCGAAGCGATGCCGAGGAGGGCCGGGGTGCAGAAGACGGCGACGAGGAGAAGCCAGAGGAGAAGCGGTGCGGGAGGTCCTCAGAGTAGGCAGGACGACGGCGAAGGTCATGGGGCTCCTGGTCCTGCCGGTGGCGACGAAGACAGGCGCGGCTGTCCATGGCAGGGGTGGAGGCGCGGCGCTCCGGGCCGGCAGGGCCGCGGCGGCGCTGTGGCGCTCTGCAGATGGAGGAGGCGCGGGGAGAAGGAAAGGGATCGAGAGGAGGGAGGAGCTGCGAGCGAGAGAGAGGGAGGCGCAGGTGGTAGGACATGGGAGCGAGAGGTGGGGGGTCGAACGAGAGGTGAGGAGATCGGGCGGAGCGGGACCCTGGCGGCACAAGGGGAGACGAGGGAGATGGGATCGAGGCCTAGGGTTCGGCAGGGTGTGGGCCGGCTGGAGCGCATCTGGGCCTAGCAGACCGGCCCAGTGAGGAGGGCGCCGGCTGAAGGGCTTGCTGGATTGGGCTCACTCTCTCTTAACCTCTCTTTATTGCCCAGAAAAGAAGAAAGAAAAAAAAACAACAAAGGAAAGAAAAAGAAAAGAAGGGTGGACACAGGATTTGGGCACGGGGATAATTTTCACGGACTCGTAAAAATGTGCACGGTCCGAGAATATAGAAAAGGTCAAGTTTGAAAGATTAAATTCAAATTCCTTTGAATTTAATTCAAAAGGCTTAAACTAGGACAGATTTTACAAAGTGCCCAAAAATGTTGAGAATTTAGGTGAAGCTCTGGAAAATGACGAAAGGACATATGGTAAAGTTAGAGGCCAAGAGTTGTGATAACTAAAGCATTAGAATTTTGCAAGTGTGTTATGATGAATTTCAAATTAATGGAATAATATTTTATAGCTCCCTAATAATATTGAGAGGATATATGTTATAAAGAGAAAATCACCATGTGCATTTCCTCGGTTTAAATGGACCGAAGGTCCATGCAATTTATTTAGTGAGTTTTAAAACGAGTTGCATGATGACATGATGCAAGGCACATGATGCAAAGAGGAATGCAACAAGCAAAACAAAACACATGACGAAACCCGGAATCCATGGAAGGCATGTGAATCTCCGGCCTTG
>NC_041390.1:121441267-121473906 GCF_002162155.2 Triticum dicoccoides | reverse complement strand
AAAAAATGACACGACATGTAGCCACCCCAAAGGCTTACTAGCAAAATGTATAGATTTTTGATAAAGCATGCAAACTAATACAAATTGTACACATCCTAGTGCAAATTTATTTGGACTATTTTCCAGACAACTGTTTCAAGGTTTTCAGCCATACGAGGTGGGTCAGGTCGGGTGTGTTTGGTTTGTGCCCCAACTAGCCCGACCAAAATTTTGGCATGACCAAAGCAAGGGCATGACCAAAAATTTGGCAAGTTGTTATTGTTTGGATTGAAGCCATTGTACTTACCAAAAAATTGGCAAAATTGTTGGGCCTCCATTTGGCTTGGAGCCGCTGGGTTGGCAAAAGTTTCATAACTTACATTGATTAGTACTTGATATATTTTTATTGTCTCAAAAGAAGTTATTGTCTAAAAAACCTGATTTGGTTTAAATTTAGTTTCAGTATTGAGCCAATTTAGGGCTCCTTTGATTCAAAGGAATTATTTAGGATTTTTGGGGATTGAAATCCTTAAGAATTTTTCCTATGTCGGCCCTTTGATTCATAGGATTGGATCCCATAGGAATTTATCCTATGGAATCTTTTGTACTACATTTCATAGGAAATCTAACATTCACTCCAATCTCTTTTTACAATTTCTTTGTTTTTCATGTGGCATCAAACACTTTTTGCTAATCCTATAGGATTCAAGTTGACATGCCACTGCAATCCTATATTTTCCTATTCCTATATTTTCAAAATCCTATGAATCAAAGAGGCCCAAAAGGGAAACACGGAATCTTAATTAACTACAGTGTACTAAAAGAAAGGAAATGTACATGCAAAAGGACAAGTGTACAGCATATACAATGTCACGGTTCAGAAGTATTATGAGGCAATGGTGGGCTGCTATTAGGCAACCTTAAACATGATTAGTTATGCGGCCGCTCACACTGGATTAGTCTATCAAAACAACCTCTGCATACGAAAAGGAAATTAAAACAACCACGACGTAAAACGTGCATGACCACTGCTTTCTGGAATTCTGGTTACTCAGCGAGATAATCCATCATCTTTTTTAACATCACGAAACAGTATTAACGTACACGTCGGAGCGGGCTGAGCACGCCAATTTTTTGGCGAGCGATTCCTACGCCCTCGCCGCGCCTATGATTTGGCGAAAATTACACGGGGCATTCAGGGCACGCTGGGCTAGCCAAAATATTGGCCTCAATCCAAATGACAGCCGAATGGCACGCCAATATTTTGGTAAGGCCAGCTGTGGCTCGAATCCAAACACACCCGTAGCCACCAAGGCCCAATTAAAAGGATCAAAGCTTCCTCTCACTCTTGTTTCAAAAAAAAAAAAAAAAACAGCTCCCTCTCACTCTCCTAAAAAGGGGGGAAAATACCACAATAAACAGCTCCCTCTCACTCTCCTAAAAAGGGAAAAATACCACCCATCATCCGGCTTAACCAGGGAACGGGAAGCATTGCAATTGCGAACGATTTGCATGACAATTTATATTGGCTGAGGATGGCAAACTTAATTGACAAACATGATAAATTCGCCTCAGTTAAGTTTTTTATGAGGATTTGCCGTGCTTGCAAACTAAATTCGTCATCCTTGTGACAATATAAATTGCCATAAAAGACCTTCGATTTGCCATCCCTTCCTAGCGAACGTCGGGTTTGTAGTAGCATTATCTCTCCCTACTAATAAAGCACCGAGTGCTTCTGGTCGTCCGTCGTCGCAGCTGTTTTGCAAAAAAGTCCTTCTACTTTTTAGTAATGCAACCCGCAATCCCTTTATAAGTGGTTCTGAGAAAACGCTTCATTTTTACAAAAAGGGCCCTGTTGTTTAGTATATTCAACCCGTAGTCCATACGTCAGGTTCAGGATCGGGTCAACGCGCGGCGGCACGAGCGGCTGGCGGCGGCTCGATGCAGAAGGCGGCGGCGGATGGAGCTTGAAGGGGACGGATCCATGCACGGAAGGCGCTTGGGAGGCGGATCCAGAGGCCGGCAGCGAGGCGGGGGTCACCGGTGACGATGAGCGGCCGGCGGCGAGGCTTCCCGGGCGCACCCATGGCATCAGCAGGTCCTGGGGAGAAAGAAGACAGGGAGGTGAGGCCGTGAGGAAGAGAAGAAGGGAGAAAGGAGGGGTGGTGTGGCGACCTAGGTAGGAGCTCGCCGGAGCTGGGTGACGGAGGACGGACGCGGGAGACGGAGGATGGGCGTGGGAGACAGAGGGATCCAGCGCCGTGTCTCGAAGTTCTTGCAGGTGGAGGCGGGCCTCAAGGCTGGCACTCCCGTGCCGCCTTGGCCTCGGCCTGCTCTTCGCCCGCCCCGCTCGCCCTGCTTGCCGCCTCCGACTCTTTCCACACCTCCATCGCCATTGACGTCGCCGGGCGGGAGTACACCCATTCCTGGCTAAAGTAGCTTCAAGAGGATGACAACAATGGCGGGGCAGTACAGTTGGAATCGCCGGAGAAAAAGCGATGTCATGGGAGCCATCGGTGGTGAAGCTTTTGCTGCTTTGATGTTGCGTTCTTCAGAGAACACGGCAGTTTGTGGCGGCAACCATGGTGTGAGTCGCGACTCGCGACCAGGTCCAGGACGACGGCAGCACGAGGGCTTCGGCGAGCAGCAGCATGCAGCGCCGACGAGCAAGAGCAGTAGCAGCGGCAGCCCGTAGCAGTGGTGGGCGTCGGGGAGAAGCAGCTACTGCCCAAGTGGAAGCGGGTGCACCTGCCAGAGAATGCATCAGCGGCACCTGATGATGGACATGGTCTGCATCCCCATATCTCTGAACCCCTTGGCGTTCATCGGGGTAGCCAGGCATGCCTTTGATTGCTACTTTCGACAAAATCAACAACTTCCCGCCATGGTTTGATACAGGTAATCAAGTGGATGGCCGGTTTTGGGTTCAGGAGTAGCCGCAAGATTGCTATGTATTGGGAAACAAGTGTTAAGGTAATTCCAATAATAATTAGGCGTAGACATTCTGTTGATGTGATTTCAATCATAATTGCACAACCATGTTTATATTAACCAAAGAGATTAAAGAGTACCACAAAGTGATAAAACAGATCACATATATTCAAGAGAAACTTACTCCAAGATTAGACAATAGGAAAACAGGATCATCACAAATTAATTATTCTGCTAAGCATATCGAGAGGGGCAGAACATATACCTCATATGTTTATTTGAAGAGATTCCTAAGACCGTTGAATAGCAACAGAGCTTTAAGCTCACTGCCGGACCTCATGTCCCTCAACCTCCTACGCAATATCTGCAAGAAATCAACGGAACGATGTGAGACGCCAAGCATGACGTACAGAGAATTGTAGGCGAGGCCATACTACACATCCGCAAATGCGCACTGGTCATTTTGAAACCAATGCCAGAATGGAGACTAAACAAATCATACCAGGAGATACTAGACATAATAGCTAGCTAGCTTCATGATCTCAGAAACCAACGCCAACATTGAGACTCACATACGAGCGGAATGAAGCATGTTTCTACAGTTGCATATTGCTCTAGAACTCAATCCAATTACTCACTACAGCAAGACACACACTGGCTGAATGTTGGCAACCACAATCACCACCACATGGTGCCAACCAAGTGCAAACAAGTGCTCTAAACCTCAAAATGTAGAGTGTTATTCACATACTAGCTCTGGAAATTGACAAGTCTATCTCAAACAACAGACGAATATACAGCACACCATTGAGCTCTTTTGGATTCATTGAGGCCTAGCACCACGTCCCATTTGGTTTCCTCGTCACCTGAACAGCCTTCTCTTTTTTTCCTTATCCCCGGTGCACATCATGCAGCAGCACCTACATGAGGAAACCGCACTAGGGAAACGGGAAGAAAAGTAAATCGAACCAAACCGAACAAGGGGCAGCGGCACAAAGAGGAGAAGATGGGCGATACAGGAAAAATTTCAAGGCATTAATACACAAGACTATATGCGTCATTGGTTATAAGTACACAATTTTGGGCAAATTCCAGCGACAACATACTTTACTAAAGGAAACCACATAGTTTTGCAAGCAGATATTAACTTTGTTGCAGGTTATTGTAGCCATATGCTTTTAAAAAAATGACAGGATCTGCTTGTTTGTTTTTAACTGAATGTTTAAGACAGTGGTCATACGAAGTTATCCTACAGCAACAACATGACCAAAGGAAACCTACATGTCTTTAAAAATCTGAACAATCACATGACTCAACTCCAAGCACAGGAATCTTCCTCTGTTCTTTAGAACTCTGCAACATACAAATCCATGTGAAACTAATTAGATGCGAAGGAAGAAAAACCAGTCAGATTTCAGAAGACATAGAACTAATTAGATGAATACCTTGGTGGATGCAGTACTAGATGGATGCAGACTGCGTCGACGCCAAGGTGGCCAGACTGCTAGAGCACTGCGCCTGCTTGGCGTTGAGGACGTGCTCGTTCATCCAGGTCCGGTCGGCGGCGGACGGCATCAAGGGGGGAGGCAGGAGGAGAGAAGCGGAAGCAACTTGAGCGGCAACTGCGGGCTGTTGAGGAACCGCTGGGTGAGGCGCTCGGAGGTGGAGGGGGAGGGGCGAGAAGGTGAGCGCCTGCCATGGTTGGAGAATGGGGATTAGAAGCTGAGTAGGGAGAGGTAAGAGACGATGGTGTTTTTTCCTCTGATTGTTGGATAAATGCACAGGTGTCTGAAGCGGCGACTAACATCCAGGTGTAGGAGGGGGAGGGGCGAGAAGGTGAGCTCCCCCATGGAGAATAGCGACCACTCTGAAGTAGGAGTAGCTTTTTTTTATTGTAGCAAACGACACTGAGCTAGCTGCTACTCCCCCCGTCCGGAAAATTTCTTCTAGAAATTTTATCCATTTTTAGGACAAGTATTTCCGGACAAAGGGAGTACCAAAATAACACATCCACTCTCGATGGACCAAACACAAAAAATAGTGCAAAATAAATAAGACATGAAATATAATATTAAAATAATGTCCGTCGCCATAAAAATAATTCCATTTTAAAAAATATTCTCAAAAATATAAAACAACTACTCAAAGTAAAAATAATAATTGTGTTTTACTAGACAATAAAAAAATATATAATTGATACTTTTTAATAGGATGAAATGAAAATGAGGATCTGAAATAGGTCATGACAAACATTGTTAGGGTACGTCCAAATTACAAAGTCCAAAAAGAAATACTCGGTGTAACCTTATTTCTAATGTTTCCAACACATAAAAATAGTTTAAAAATATTTGAACAAAATATGTTCATACTTTTAAAAACACTTAAAAATTCCCCCCCAAAAAACTACTAACTACAAAAACCATTTCAAAATGTACAACAGAAATAATTAATTTACATAAAAATATTTTATAGAGAAATGTTCCGATTTACATAATTTTTTAAACTACTCTTCAAAAGGTTTTGCATTTTAAATAGGAAAATTATTTTTTAATAAAAATAAGGAAATTTTCATGTTCAAAATTTATTTAAATTAGATATAGAAAATGGCAAAAAATACCCATGAAGCAAGTTCTGCCACATTTATCGCCCAGTGCAACGCACGGGCATTTGTACTAGTATAAAAAAAACAAAGGATGGTATATTTCGCTCAGAAAAAACGATGGCATTATCCACTGGCCTTTGGAAGACCCGGTTCCTTCGAGAGGACGCTCGGCCTCGCGCACCGGCGGACGGAGCCCCCGACTTCAAAATTCAAAATTTTCCAATGGCCACGTTCCTCTTTCGCCCCCCTTTTCACGGCCGCCTCCGCCCCCTCCGCCGCCTCCTCCTCCTCCCGCAGCCCAAACCCCTCCTCCTTCCCAGCAGAACCCTCCGCCTCCGCTCCCCCAGGCTCACCATGGCCTCCTTGCCCCCTCCCCCTTCGTCCCCATCCACCTCGACGCTCCCGCCGCCGGGTCGCTCCCCGCCGCCGCCCGAGTGGCCCTGCGCCCGCTGCACGCTCCGCAACCCGCTGAGCGCCGCCGCCTGCGCCGCGTGCGACGCCGCGCGCCCCGTGGACGTCGACGACGTGTCGCCGGGCCATTCCGCCGTCGTCGCCTCTTCGTCGTCCCGCCCGCTCCCGCCGGCCCAGTGGTCCTGCGCCCGCTGCACGCTCCTCAACCCCGGGAGCTCCGCCGCCTGCGCCGTCTGCGGCGCCCCGCGCCCCGTGGTCGTTGACGACGGCGACGAGCTGGACTTCTCCGCCGTCGCCGGCGCCTCGTTCCTCCCGCTCCGTCGGGACCCGAGGAACATAGGCCGCTCTGATGCCGCGATGAAGGTAGCTCGCGCGCCGTCGCCGGACACTGTCTGCGAGGGCGCCGGCTCGAACGAAAGGGATACGACTGCTGCCGAAAAAGGTTCATCTAGGGTTATATATATTTTTTGCTTATTCTGTATGCAAAATAATCTTTACTTTGAGTTCCCTATCAAGATTCTTCTACAGTATCTAGGACTGAATTAAAAAGGGTTATTTTGATTTTGTGTGCTTTTTAAAAATAAATATTGGAGTTCTTCTAGCTATTGAATGTGCAAAAACCGATTCTCCGTTGTGTTCTCCTCATCGATGCTGTCTTTTTATCTGAATCTTTTCAAATGTTATTTTGTAACAATGGATCTTTCTTGTTTTTGGATGAAATGTTGGGATCTTATACAAATTTCATTCTGACACATCTTAAATCACGACAAGTTAACTATAGTGAGGTAAAAGAGAGTAATGCTCCTGATTGCCCTTAAATTGTTTGTTAACACAGTTGGATACGTATGGTACAATCAACCTGAGTAATTAGGAGCGAGTAATAATGCTAATGGCATATGTAAATGGGTTTAAATTCCCAAGTCAGATGGCCACAGATAGAATTTCAAAACATGGTAAACTATATGAGAAAATTGATGTGCTATGGCGAGAGATATATCTGATCTTCACTGTGTTTGAGGCTTTAGCATGGTTGCTAAGTAGTACTCCCCTCTGTAAACTTTTATAAGACATTTTAGGTCAAACGTCTTATAAAAGTACATCTTATAATACGTCTTATAAAAGTTTACAGAGGGAGTACAACATAGAGCTTGCAGTTTCTGCCTAAATGTATTACTTTTTCATGCAAAATAATGTCACTTTGTTATGTCAAATTTCTTCTACAATATGACCTTCTCCATGCAATAATATTTCCTTTGGTTTATCTAGGGTGCTCTAGGAAGAGAGGCCACGCAGCAATATCAGACATCGTACACGAGGGCGACGGCTCGAACAAAAGGGGTGAGACGTCCACTGAAAAAGGTTTTTCTAGGGTTAAAGTAAAAAAGGATTATTTTGATTTTGTATGTTTTTTGACAAATTAAGTACTGGAGTTTTTCTGCTTATCTATAAGAAGAGTAAATGCTCCTGATTGACCTCATATTGTTTCATAATGGACTCGAGTAAACTATTTTAAAGTCAAGCTGTATAAATTCCCATGTCAAATGGGCACATATGGAATTTCACAACATAGTAAACTACCTAAGAAAATCGATGTACAATGACGAGGGATATATTGGTATTCGATTTTTGCTCCAATTTGTGTTCACTTGAATTGTATTTGAGCCTTTACCATGGTTACTAATTAGTACTCCCTCCGTCCCAAATTACTTGTCTTAGATTTGTCTAGATACGGATGTATCTAACACTTTTTTAGTGTTAATAAGTTTAAGATATATTCGTATCTAGATAAATCTAAGACAAGTAATTTGGGATGGAGGTAATACAACACAGGGTTTGCAGTTTCTGCTTAATGTTTTACTTTTTTATATAAGATAAGCTTGACTTCCTTCTCAAATTTATTCTACAGCATGACCTTGTCTGTGCAATAATATTTACTTCATTTATCTAGAGTGCTCAAGGAAGAGAGGCTGCGTGGCGTCACCAGACATCGTCCATGAGGACGCCGGCTCCAATGAAAGGGATGAGACAACCACCGAAAAAGGTTTATCTAGGGTTAAAGTAAAATGGATTTATTTATTTTGGTATGCCTTTTCTGAATGAAGTACTGGAGTTTTCTAGTTGTTGAATGTGCAAAAATCGCTCCTCTACTACGTCTCTCCCTATAACGCATGGGTACATCAATATGGATACGGACACTGCGATACGTCATTTTTTCAAAAACACAGATACGTCGGTACGCTTGTATATATATAATATTACCTCCCTCCCAAAAAGATTGCCTTCGATTTATCTAGATACGGATGTATCTAACACTAAATGTATCTAGACAAATCTAAGACAAGGTTTTTGGGACGAGGGAGTAAATATTAAAAATATATAGAAATTGGTGTTTTTTATACGGCAATTCGTAAAAGTGACAATTTCGGGTTGCATTTGGAGGTATCACGTGAGCAGCACTCAACATTTGAACTGCATTGACCAGGAGCTGTGGCAGTGCTCAGAATGGGTGATGGAGCAGCAGCGTCATGGAGCTCTCCTTCTCTGGTGTGGCCGCGCTCAGAACAGGGAAGAGAGCAGCGGCGGGCTGGCGATGGCTGGCCTTCCTTACCTGTTTAGCGGTGGCACCAGCTCAGGTCGGGTTGGAGGCAGAATTAGGAGAGGAGGGAGGAGGGTGTCGTGGGTAGGGATAGTGGGATTTAGGACCCCTCAAAAAAAATAGTGGGGTTTAGGGTTTTCCTGTCTTCGGCAGGTATCCCATGGGTATCCCACAGGTATCTGAACTAATTTATTTTTTTGGAAAAGGGAAAATAGATGGATACATATCCGTTATGTTCCTGCAGGTATTTGGACATATCTGATGCGTACAAACGCCATGCCAGTTTCCAGAAGTATCCACGTAATCTAGGTCTCTCCTGATTCATCTTCTTTTCATCCGAATCTGTTCAAATGTTATATTGCAACATTGGACTTTCCCCCCTCTTTTTTTGATTTTCGGATAAAATTTTGGGATGCTACACAACTTTCAGTGCCACCCATCTTATTTCATGGCAAGTTATCTATAATTAGTGAGATAAAGGAAAAATAAGCATCCCAATTGCCCTCACATTGTTTGTTAACAGACTTGGATAAACTACGGCAAATCAACATGAGAGTAATTAGGAACGGGTAATAATGTCAGATGGCCACATATGGAATTTCACAATATGGTAAACTACCTAAGAAATGACAAGAGATATTTTATTATTTTGCTCTAATTGTTGTCATCTTTATTTTGTTTGAGGCTTTAGGACGATTGCTAAGTGGTACACCATAGAGCTTGCAGTTTTCGCCTAAATGCTATTACTTTTTCTTTGTCTGTCAATGTCAAATCTCTTCTAGAATATGACCTTGTCCATGCACTAATCTTTCCTTTGGTTTACCTAGGGTGCTCGAGGAAGATAGGCCGCTTGACGTCGCCAGCCATTGTCCACGAGGGTGGCGGCTCAAATGAAAGGGATGAGCCAACTGCCAAAAAAGGTATATCTAGGGTTAAAATAAAAAAAGGGCTATTGTAAATTTGTATGTTTTTAAAAATTAAATACTGGAGGTTTTAGTTGTTGAATGTGGAAGAATTGCTTCTGTATTACGTCTCCCCTGATTGATGGTGTCCTTCCTTCTGAATCTGTTCAAATGTACTCCCTCCGTCCCATATTAATTGTCATTCATCCGTTTGAACGACAATTAATATGGGACGGAGGGAGTAGTATATTGCCCACAGACTGATGCTGAGTAGCTCTATATAGTCTGTTTCCTGTTATGCTGAATACTCCCTCCGTTCCCAAATATAAGTCTTTCTAGAGATTCCACGAAGTGACTACATACGGAGCAAAATGAGTGAATCTACACTCTAAAATATGTCTACATACATCCGTATGTTGTATTCCATTTGAAATGTCTAAAAGGACTTATATTTAGGAACGGAGGGAGTATAACTCAGCATGAATGCATGATCCCTTTAAAAGTCACTAACAGATTTATCTTAGATATCATATGTTCTTTGTCTTGAAACCCAGCATGAACTTATCTTGAAACCAGTGAACCCTTCTATGTTGTTGGTCTAAATTGATGAAGAAAACAAATATTTCTAGCTACTTTATGCAGGTTATTAGAGGCTAAATATTTATAATGCTTTCCACAGTAAATTCTGAGACTCATTTGGATAAGAAGACCATCAAAGTCATGACATACAACGTATGGTTTCGGGAGGATTTGGAACTGATGAAAAGGATGTATGCTCTTGGAAATCTTATTCAGCACCACAACCCAGATCTTATATGCTTCCAGGTCCAGAGTTTTTCAGTTTGAACTTATTGTTATTTCTTTTCCCCTTCTCAATTTCCCTGTGTAACTGCAGGAGGTTACACCAAACATATATATGCTTCTCCAAAAATCTGGCTGGTGGCAAGAATACAAATGCTCGCTGTCAGCTAGGATGGCCATGCAGAGACAATATTACTGCATGCAGGTATTCACTGTGCTTCTCGCAAACTTCATATATGGGATGAGTGCAAGCATATGTGAATTTTGATTTACTCATCTTCTTCTACAGTTTACATGCAACTGTTAATTTTTAATCTCCATTAAAATAAAGTGTGCCTTTTATATTATATGGCCACCAAGATGCACATATGACCAATCTGTTTATATAATGCCATGTAAAGCGCTACTGCTCTCAAACATTCTATTGCTCCTCTTTGCAGCTTTAGAGCATGTATCCTCTTATCATTTCATTCATGTATTTCAGTAATGTGATTCGATTGCAATAAGTGCAGATGAGCAAGTTGCCTGTGAATTCTTTCGAATGCATCCCATTTTCCAACTCAGTCATGGAAAGGGAGCTGTGCGTGGCAGACATCAACATTGGAGGCGCTACCAAGTTGGTGTTGGCCACAAGCCACCTGGAGAGCCCCTGCGCGTGGAATCAGATGTACAGCAAGGAACGAGTAACTCAGGCGAATGCATCCATGAGGATATTGGACAAGTTCTGCAACGTGATATTCTGCGGAGACATGAACTGGGACGACAAAGGCGACGGGCCATTCCCTCTCTCAGACGGCTGGGTCGATGCCTGGGCCGAGCTCAAGCCAGGCGAGGACGGCTGGACGTACGACACGAGGGCCAACGGCATGCTGGCAGGCAACCGCAAGCTGCAGAAGAGGCTGGACCGGTTCGTGTGCAAGCTGCCGGATTTTGAGATCGACACCATCGAGATGATCGGGAAGGAGGCGATACCTGGGATATCACACTACAAGGAGAAGACAGTCCGCAAGGTAGTCCAGAACATTGAGTATCCTGTGTTACCTAGTGACCACTTCGGGCTTGTTCTGAGCATCACCCACGCTTCATCAGGTTGAAAAGTATGGTGTAAAAACGTTCCCTAGTAGTAGTAAGTGGTGGTGAATTTTGTAGCCCAATGGAAAGTAGTATCTCTACCCCTGGTTGAGAAGAAATAACTTGAGTTAGAGACTGTTTCTGTCTCCTACTGTTTACTTCAGTTACTGGGGAAACGTTCTCTCTTTATCGTCCAATTTTTGTTTTGCATGACAGTGCCCAAGCAGGGGCTGCCTCCAGCAGCGGCTGGCCGTGTCACGCAAAATATGAAACGAAAGCATTACCTCGATGCTGGTATGAAACCCTAGTTCATCGATGTTCTTCGCTTGGTTCCAACTGTGGATACCGTGCCAACAATTTAAGTTGCAGCTGCAATAGTAATTCTGCCTTCTGCTTTATTTGGGGTTCTTGTATCTTGCTCCGATTCCCTCATTTCTTGGTTCCATGCATGTATCTGTGATGATCTTTGGGTTGGAGTAGAACTATGAAAATATGCTGAGAACCGAGACAAGACCAGACAGGAGATTACTGCCAAGATAGAGGGTGGATTGGGACTGTGTTTTTGTAAAGGCTAAAACAACCATTTTTTTCTTTTCTTATATTGTGTTGATGAAGCAAAGATCTCTCTTGTATTTGGGTTGGAGGAGTGGACGTATAAACCCAACACCTGGGTTCAAATCCTCATGAAGACGAATTTTGATTCCTATTTATTTTTGAGGACCAGACTTTTCTTGTACTCACGCATTTACTGAGGAAGGCTTGGTGCGTAATTGAGACTAAAAATCCTACTGCTCACACTTAAAAGCTTGTGTGCATCCCTAGTTGGTGCAGAGTCCTGGGAAGGCCAATTTTAAGGTAAATAATCGATCGCATCTGAGCCCCCGCGTCGTCCCCCTGCGGGCAACTCGGGCGGCGGCGCGCACCTCCCTCCCCTCCCCTCCTCCTTGCCCTTCCCCACCCTCACCGCCAGCCAGAGTCACCGGGGCAAAGCCCCTCGCGATGGCCGGTGGCGGGGCCCCTTTTCTTCGTTGCTCGGGGGTTGGCTGATGCGGGCGGCCTGTCCAGGCTGCTGCGTCATGCAAGCGCGGGGCTCGGCTGGACATTGGCGGAGGCTCACCGCGACTGCTTCCTTGCGGCATTGCATGGGCACAGTTCGGCGGCGGCGGCGACGCCCGGCCTAGATCCCGGGGTGGCAGCCCTGGAAGGCGGCGGCAGGTGAAACTCGGGCTCCCCGCGGCGGCATGGCGTGGTGTTGTCCCTGTCCAAGGCGGATCTGCACCGGCGATTTAGTGGCTTTGGCTCTGGATTGGTTTAGATCAGAGATGGTGACGAGCGCGCGGGGTTCGTCTCGGCGGCTCTCGCGGTTTGGTGAGGTGGGATGGCAGCCCACCTCTCAGGCTCAAGTGGTGGCACAGACATGCAGTGGCCGGTATGCTAGGGCTCCCATGGTGGCAGTGCTGGCGTGGATGGCCACCGGATCTGGGCGGCTAGATCTGGGGCTTTGAAGGCGGTCTGGATGGTGCATAGGTTTCCGGGTCGATGTTCTTGGGACAGATCCGGGTGAAAACCTAGTCTTCCGCCGGTGGCTAGAGTCGGTGATGCTGACACCCTTGGCGTCGTTTCCTTCATGAAGGCATCATCAAGGTGAAACTCCCTACTCCCCCCGCTACCTCTGGGGGAAACTTGATCAGTTGATCGGATGATGGCGGCGCTTTTGTGTCCTTCCCTCCTTGAGGGCGTCATTCTTGGAGGTGTGCATTGGCTAGAGGGACCAGTGGACGGTTTGCGATGGAGCGGCGTCTCATGTCACGCATCGACGATATGGAGTCTCGGCGGCGTGGCGCAGCAGGGTTTCGGTGAAGGATGTATGATGATGGACGCGTGTAGGAAGGTGACGTTGTCTGGCGCCGTGGTGGCGTCGACGGTAGGTCTGTCAAGGTTAATGCGTCAGTACCCGCTCTAAAGATGGTTCGGTGGACGACGGTAGCGGCGGCCTCTGAGAGTACGCCGGACCAGTATGTGCCCTAGACCCAGTAATGCTGCTTGGTTGGGGCCTCCGGCTTTAGATATTATTAGGCTTTGGTGCGAGGTCTGTTTGGTATTCGATTCGGACAATTGGCACCCCTTCATCAAGTGGATAGGAGTAGCGACAGATGTTGCCAAGATGATGGCTTCAGAATTACTGATGTATTACTTTTAAGGTCTTTGTGAATAATCAATAAAATGGCTTCATGCGTCGCCCAGATGTAGAGGTCAGGGATCATCCTTTAAAAAAACTTGGGTTGGAGAAGAGTTAGAGAACGCAGAAGAGTCCATCTGCTATGATTTTTTTTCACTGCCAATACATTTACTCCCTCCTTTTCAAATTACTTGTCGCAAAAGAAATGTATTTAAACGTATTTTTTATTCTAAATACATTTATTTCTATCCATTTTTACAACAAGTAATTT
Organism: Triticum dicoccoides; assembly: GCF_002162155.2. NCBI lineage: Eukaryota > Viridiplantae > Streptophyta > Magnoliopsida > Poales > Poaceae > Triticum > Triticum dicoccoides. The sequence continues at coordinate 121,460,163 of NC_041390.1, read as the reverse complement.
GTGACAGAGGGAGTACTTGTTTATATCCCTGCGTGTAACATTTCTAAGCATTTATTTGAGGCCCTTCTCTTTATGAAATCCGAGAAAGAAGGGTAAAAAGTAATACTCCTTCTGTAAATTAATATAAGAGCATTTAGATCGAAAAGTACACAGGAGTTCTCGGGTGCTCCGCACCCCTATACGAAAAATATTCGTAAAAAATCTCAGAAAATAAAAAAAATCCAAGATTTCGGGATGTCAAACCTGATTTCCCAATCTACTTCCGTGTGAAATTTCATGAAAAATACCAAAAAGCGTATCCGTGGTAAAGGAATTACTGCCTGGAAAAAAATGTAGCCAAACAGTGTTTTGCTATACATAGGAATTTTTTGTCTTTTTGCCGCGAATATGTTTCCTGATATTTTTTCATCAAATTTCGGACGGAAGTACATGGGGAACCTACATTTGATATCCCAAAATCCTAGATTTTTTTTTCAAATTTCTCGGTATTTTTTTCCTGGTATTGTATGTATAGGGGTGCGGAGCACCCGAGAGCTCTAAATCCTCGTCCCTAGATCACTACTTTAGTATTCTAAACGCTCTTATATTAGTTTACGGAGGGAGTATCATCTAAGGCGTGATGGGTTTACAACACACAAAATTCCCACCTACTTATCCTTTATCCTGACCATAGTGGAATGGCATGTACTGCAATTCCACCTCCGTTCTATCCCTTCTTTTCAAAATATTTGAAGTTTTTGGTTTGTCCTAAGTCAAACTTATTTAAGTTTAATCAAGTTTATTGAAAAACATACCAACATCTACAACACCAAATCAACTTCATTATATTCTTTTTTTGCGGGTAACTTCATTAGATTCATCATAACATATACTTTCGTACTATATGTGATATTGTAAATATTAGAAAAAACAATCCATGAAGTTGTCAAACTTAAAAGTTTTACTTACGACAAACCTAGAACTGCAAAAGATTTAGACGAAGGATGTATAATAAACATTAATTATGTACGTGAAAAAATAAATAAGAATACAACACTTGTGTGGAGCAACACGGCAGGTGAACACAACATTAGAAGAAAACATGTATGGTGCTAAACTGGTGAACATGTACAACTGCAACATGATTTGTAAGATTTTGTCAACTCTTATGAACACGCCATCAAAAAAGAATTGTCATTATGGATGCATAGATCTACATCCATGTAGTTAAAATTCAAAAAAAAAAAAAACCACGTAGTTACCTACTTTCATTTGGAAAGCGAGGGGATTGATATGGGTGGTTTTGATGCATTTTGCATATTATGTGATCCAGACAACCGTCACACGAAAAGACAATTCTTAGAAAGTTTTGCATCAACACACAAATGGAAAGGGAATACAAGCTAATTCTTGAAAAACATGAACATGGATGGAAAAAGAACTGAAACCGGGATACAAAGCCAAGATCGCACACACATATATATGTTGGTCATGAAACAAAGTTAAATGATTTGTTTAGGGCACATCTAGATGTGCTCTAGTTAGAGTGGTGCTATGCACATGATAGAATTCACACAATTCACGAACGCCAGTTAAATCCAGCCGGACATGAGTATGATTGACAAGGGCACCGGCCGTTGGATTTACCAGTCGTGCAAAGATCGGACACAACTATCGTTCATGGAGCAGTTTTGCTCTAAATATTGCACATCTAAGTGACTCACTCAAACTAGAAAGAAAAGGAAAATAGACTAATGAAAATGCTTACACGAATCTTCACGTAAAATTAATGGCATAGGACTTATATATGCAATACTTAGGGCACATCTACATGTGCTTTAGCAAAACTGTTAAACAACATCCCGAATGACACTTGTTGACGAAAGAGGAAGGAAAGTGGGCAAAAATGCCCAAGAAGTAAAATACCACATTGGTCATTAGGCTAACTAATTGGTAGTGTTGACAAACCGCCCACTGGACATGGCAATGGACCCTCCTAATCTTAGAAAGGTGCCAGGCTTGAAACTCTTGATTTACCGCTTTGAGAAAGGTTGATCGGTTAGTCAAATAATTTTTCTTTTGACCCAGGAACCGTAGAACAATTGTTTCACAGTAATTTTATATTAATACTAATGTACAAAATATATGGAAAGTGGAAAGTTAAATAAAGGAAAGTTATCCAATTCCTTTTCTAGGCCACATGGAAAAATGAAGTGAACCGTAAACTGTATGGTTCACAGGTTAACCGTGTACCAATTCTTTAATAGTTCGGCCTTTTGATATTTCATACGCATCACAGTGATATTCAGACATTCTTCAAGATATTGTCTCCAACCATTGATATCTTCAACAACATTTCTGAATATGTTATCTTCCATTGAGTCCAAATACTCCAGCATCCCATGATGGTTAGTCAAAGAATTGTAGATGACAATTACTAAGCAGAAGTAAACAAAAAAGTGAAACCAACAAAACAATGGATCGGACTAGAAGGGGTTGGGGTGGGGGTGAATGGTCCTAACAAAAAATTCTACTCCAAAATCTAGTTGGCAAGGTTAGCCATTTGTACTTGGAATCTTAGGAACACCTAAACGTGCAAGTCTACAACAACATATGAATGCAGAAGCGAAACATGCAAGAGAGTATGGGGGTAAAGAAGGGATTGCAAACACCATTGACATTGTGATTTTTTCTGAAGTCTTAGCCAGTTGGTGTTATCCTACTTGAAAGTACCAGAAAAGCTAAAAACTGAGGAATTTGAGTGGAAAACTTGAGGATTTGGTTTAAGATTTTGAGATATAGTTCATCCCTAATTAACTTGCATATGATGTTTTTGATAATATGATTAATCTACAATTTGAATTATGGATTCGCCGGCTTGAAGGAAGAGATGTGGCTTGATGTTTGGGGTTGGGAGTGGCCACTGTCGGGTTTCGGGTTCCGGCAGACCCTTGAGGTTCGAACACTGGGGTGCGCGCGGAGATCTCTCCCCTACCGATCTACGTCCGATCCTCTCGTGCGAACTAAGATGAAAATGATGAACAACACAAGAGACACGATGTTTATACTGGTTCGGGCCACCGTTGTGGTGTAATACCCTACTCCAATGTGTGGTGTGGTGGATTGCCTCTGGGGTTGATGATGGACAGTACAAGGGAAGAACAGCCTCGCGAGAGGTGTTCTTGAGCTGGTGCGATGAACTGCTAAGGTGAGTTCAGTCGCCTCTCTCTCTCTGCTGGGGTTCTACCAGATCTCCCCGGGGGTGTTCTCCTCTACTCTGTGGTGGCTAGCTCTATTTATAGAGGCCCTGGGCCTCTCCCCAAATAATGAGCGGGAAGGGCGCCAACAATTGGCCATTTCGAAGGGGAACATATAGTGCAAGTTATCCTGACCAAAGGTGGTCTTCGGCTGCCAAAGGCATTGACGATGACGCCGTCTTGGGCTCCACGGTGACCTCCGTCCTACCGTCCGGCTGGTCTTGGTCTCGTTGCACCGGAATGGTAACCTTTGCCTGATGCCTTGGCCTGTGCTTGCCCCCTTTGCATCAAAGGGGAAACAAGGACACTGCACAGGCCGGCGCCCGCCTGGTCTCGATCGTCATGGCTTGCGTCACGGGTTCCTCGCGAGGTACCATTGCCTTGATCTCTCCGCCTCCTCGCGAGCCTGCCTGATAAGGCTGCCTTTGAGGAAGCTTCCTGTCATCCGCCCCGCGAGGCTTGGCCCCTCGCGAGGGTCTTGAGCTTGAGCTGATGAAGACGGGCCGTGCTGGGCCCCCGCTTGAGCCACGCCACAGGCCGCAGGCAGGCAAGTCTGGGGACCCTCGTTCCCAGAACGCCGACAGTAGCCCCCGGGCCCAAGGCGCGCGCGGGCTTGGCTTAACAGAGAAGCGAAGGGGCAAGCACGAAGTGCCGCGGGCCCTAACAGCCTGCGGCCTTGGGCGCCACGTGGCGGTTGATTAGGCATGGGCGCCTGCACTTCCCACGACGCCTTGCTGCGCGCCCGGCTAAGCAGACCCATAGTTGCACACAGTTGTTCCTCCTTTGGCTGCCTGCTCGCCTCCTACCTTTCCTCTTCTCCGAGCTCCAACCTCCGCCGCCAATCCGGCTCGAGCTCTTCCCCTTCCCCAACGCCATGGTGCCGACAAAGAAGGGAAGGGGGAAGAAGCCCGCGCCTTCGTCCTGCGCACTTCCAGCGGCGGCCCCCGCCGTCGATCGGTCAATCATACTCAACCCGGAAGCCTTGGACAAGGTCCACTCCGCCCCCTCTTCCATCTTCAACGAGTGCGGCTGGACCACAGTTTGGCCCGCATCCCGCGCCTTTCTTGCTAGGACCGCCAAGGAGGTCCGATTCTTCGCCGACGCCCTATGGGCGGGTCTGGTTCCCCCCTTTTCTGCTTTCTTCAATGCTGTGCTCTCCCATTATTAGATCCACATGACACACCTCGGGCCGGAGTCCATTACCCTCTTGGCCGTCTTTGCTTTCGTGTGCGAGGCGATGATAGGCATCCCTCCTTCTGTTGCCCTGCTGCGCCACTTCTTCTCCTTGCGCCTGAGCTATCCCACTCAGTGCTCGGGGTGTGTAAGCTTCTTCGCCGTTGCCGAGATGGCTGCTTCAGGGATTGACTTCGGCCTTCCGCCTTCTCAGGCCAGGTTCAGAGGGCGGTGGCTGTACATGGACGTCGGGGTGCCCAGCCCCTTGCTCTCGCACCCGACCTTGCCTGCTGTTCCCAACCCAGGCTGGGGTCATGAACCGCTCGCGAGCCCCCAGCTCGCTTTCGTCTGGCGCCGCTTCGAAAGTTTGAGGGCGCACAGTGTGACATCACCCAAGGTGGTGAGGGAGTTCCTTCTGTGTCGCATTGCTCCTCTCCAGCGCCACTCTCACCGGATGTGGGACTTTGCAGGGCGCAGAGACCGCATGCGGCTTCAGGAGGAGGATTTGGCGCCCGAAGTGCTGCGGACGGTGCTTCGGGTCTTGACTGGTGATCCTTCCCCAGGCAGCCTACGGAGCGGTGGCCTCCTTCTGTACCTTTGTTCCGGCAGGGCCGATTTCGTGAAGCAGATGCCCAGCTTCGACAAGTGGGGGCTGCGCCCGGCTGGCCTCACGGGGCCACGCGAGAACCCAGTTGTCGTGGTTGCTCCCTCCACCGCCCACAACGGTCCCTCCCCAGGCGACAGAGCGGGAAGAGAGCCGGCGGGAGCTGAGGTGGCTGATGTCGAGGTGGTGGCGCTGCGTGAAGCCTCGAAGGCGGCGTCTCCCGAGGCCCGCCCTGGGGCGGCGGTTTATGCAGGGTTTTGGCCTTCGGCTCCTGAGGCCGGGGCTCCCGATCCCCAGCCGTTCTTCGCGAGGCGACGCCCGACGGTGCCCCCAAAGCTGACTCCTCCGGCGCCGACAATCCTGAGGCTTCTTCTGCGCCCCAGGCCGACCCCCGCCCCAGGCGTTTAGGTCAGTTTCATGTAGACTTCGAGGCCCTTCGCAAGAGGAAGGAGGCCTCAGGCGGCAGCGACCGCCCTTGCCGCTTGTTGAAGCGCAGGAAGTACTTTGCCATGGACGAGTAAGCCTTCTTTTTTCCCTTCTCACTTGCTCTGTTATCCTTGTGGCTGATCGTGGCCCTTCAGGTCCCGCCTTGCTGAGTCCGTCGAGTCGACCCAGGAGCCAGCCCCCGCAGCTTCGCCCCCTTTGCTGGCTCCGGGTCCGCCGAGCTCAGGTGGCGCCCTCGCCGCTGGACCGGTTGGTGGAGTGATCTGCTCCATAGGGCGCCTGGAGCTTGCTCACCCGATGCCCTTTCTTCACGAGTCTTCTTGGGGCGCGTCAGGCTTGCCCCGTGCCCCTTCTCTGGTCATAGAAGGCGAATGGCTGAGGTCTATCCTTGGCTCCTCCTCCGTGGGTGGATCGGGGCCGGACTCTCAGGGCGGTCCATCCGGCGACGGCTGGGGCGGCAGCCCCCTGCCCCACGCCTGGAGGGGGCTTACCACCCCGGGGCCCTCTGCATGCTCCAACGGAAGAGGGTGATGTGGAAGAGGTGCTCAAGCGTGCTCGGGAGCGTCGTGCCCTTCGTGAAGAGTTCCTCCAGGGGGCGGCGGATGCGGTGAGCCAGATCGGGGCAGAGCTTGCTGACGAGGATGCGCGCCTCGAGGCCGAAGGTTTGCGCCTTGCTGGGGAGAAGTGCAAACTAAAGGTTGCTGTAGCCCTTGCGCGTCATCAACGTGATCTTGAGAACGCGAAGGCTGAGGCGTCGCTAGCAGCTTCGCGGGAGGCCTGCTCCCTGGCCGTTGAGGAGGCTCGGGAGGCAGACCGGCGGCGCAAGGATGCGGAGGAGCGCGCACGGGAGCTCCAAGCCTGGAGCAACTCCCTGGAGCAGCAAGTGGAATTGCGCCAGGCGGCCCTTGAGTCGATGGGGGCGGCCTCTGTCAACCGGGTGGAGCTTCTGAAGCGCGAGGAGGTCCTAACGCTGGAGGCCGCCGAGCGCAACCTTGACCTTGAGCGGTTGGTGACGAGGGAGCGCCTGGTGGCCCAGGCGGAGGATGACGTTGCCACGCGCGAAGCCCGAGCCCAGGAAGAAGTCGATTGCCGCGTGACGGAAGCTCGCTCGGCCCTCGAGAGCGAACACGGGACGAGGTTGGGGCTGATCAAGGCTGAGGCCGAGGGCAGGACCGTAGCCCTCAGGGCCAAACTGACCGAAGCAACGCGGCATGCGGACTCCTCCGCAGCCGCCCTCGGCGCGGCGCAGGCGGAGCTGTCCTCTTCCCGGGACGAGCAGCTTCTTCTTCAACAGAGGGTCGATGACGCCGAGGCCGTCGCGCAGCAAAGTGAGGACGAGCTCTGTCGGTGGCGGGTTCTGGAGCATGTGCATGCCCCCATGCTTCAAACGCTCCGAGAGAGGGCCAACACAGCTTTGGGCTATGTCTGCGAGGCTGCTGCCAGGGAGCCGCACGAGGTCAACTACGCCGAAAACCTCCAATTTTTCACTGATGTGGTGACGCTTCTGGAGAACCGGTCTGAGAGGTCCCACTGGCTTGTCGAAGAGAGGAGCCGAGCCTTGCTCGGGCGTGCCTTCTTCCGTGTCTTCAGCTATCTGCAGGACAGGGACCCCCACTTCGACTTTGACGCTGCCATCGCACCCGTGCCCATTGCCGTCCGGGGTGACTTGGCGCGGTGGGTGGAGGACAACGTGGATGCCCTCGTCAGGGCCTTCGCGTCTGATGACGACGGCGTGGTCGTGGGCGCCAATGAAGGCGACGTTGTGGACGATCCTGGCGATGATGGGGGTGCTGGCGGCGGTGGTGACAATGTCGACGATGCCAGTGACGCTTCCGAGGGCGCCCCAGAAGACGCAGTGAGTGATATGTCCGACTGACCGCATGTCTCCGTAGTTTATCCTGCATGAAGAAGACTCGGGCTTGGCCCTAAAGAATATAAGAGCATTTTGGGAGGGGGCCCCCTCATATAAAGATTTGTAATCCATACTCTGGTGAGCACAACGTTATGCGTGAGTTTAGTCGCTAGCCCGGTGATGGTTCGGTTGATTCGTTTACCTTTCGGCCCCTGGCGTGCCCTGAGCAGGCCTGCAGGGGGATGCTACGCCTCCGGCGTCCCTCGATTAACCTGCTGATCCTGTGACGAGGACCTCCGAAGAGAGTGCAGAGACAGTGGTCCTGGCTGTAGGCGTGCCTGGCCCGACCCGGTTCACGAGGGGCTCATGAGGGGGGGGGGGCAGCTGATGCTAGCTTGGGGCGCAAATTCGAAACCAGAACACAAGAGATTGCTCGAACGAGACTAAACACCCCCTCCCCGAATGCATGCAAGCTTCGAACTCAAATCCAACTTAAATCCAAACCAAAGAAGCTTGCTGACAAGGAAGAAGCAAAAAAGCAAAAAGGCAAAAGAAAAGCAAAAAAGCCGCGTCCGGCACCTAGTCTAGTTTTCAACGTCTTCTCACCAGCGCGGAGCTAAGTGCTGCCACTAGGCGTGGGCGGGAGTCCTAGGGCCTGAGGCCGGCGCTCCTGAGACTCCGGGGCGTGTACAACCCCACTCATTATTACGTGAGAGTGTCACGGGGCGGCGAGCTTCACAGGCACTGGGCCTTCTTCATAGGTACTAGCCTTGCTTCATATCGCCAGACGAGGGCCCCGCCTTGCGCCTCACTCTGCCAACATTGACGGCGACCGGAAACCAAGGACGACGCCAATGGGGTAGAGCGATCGCCAGCGGTTCCCCCGACGACCACGGGTCCTCCGTTGGGGGCAGGCCATGGGGCACCTCCCCGGCAGAGGGCCTACCTCCGGAGAGCATATTGACCCGACCGCCACGAGGGTGAGCCCAGACTCGGCCCCTTTCCTGCAGCCTCCTGCACCCTCCTCCTGAGGGATAAGAGGCTGCAGCATTGGGGCAGCCATCCGCTGCGGCGACCCGTACCTCCTGCGACCCATGGTTAGCGTAAGCTTGCTCCTGAGGGATGAGTGGTACCCGATAGTTTCTGCTGTCGGCACGATTGTCGATGCTCTCTTGGGGTTCCTGAAAGAGCTCGGCTTCCGGCGCCTCTTCGTCCCAGCCGGGCCCGAGGAACGAGCCGTGACCTTCTTCCAGCTCGCGCCCTTGATCCACCATGCGGGGTACATAGGCCTCCGGGGCGACCACCTCGTGGACCTCGCTGTAGCGCCCCGTATGCCACGTAGTCTGGCTCGGGGCATCGCCTTGTGTGTGATGACGCGATGGTCCGCCGAGGCCAAAGGCCACGGCGCGCATCCCTTCGTTGGCCTGGGGAAGGGCCGGCGCGATCTACCGCCTGGTGTCGACGCAGGTGTTGGCGCTGGACCAGCCCTGGGGCCCGCCTGAAATCGCGTGGGCGCGCATAATGCCGTCGTGCGACCTATCCTGGATCTGGGGTGGCAGCTAGGTGCAGAAAGGAGGCGCTCCTGTGGCGGCGGCGTCCAGGAGCTCGGCCACTCGCTCCAACAACACGTCGCGGCCGCCTTCCAGCAAGCGGCACCGTAGTAGCTCTCGGGCCACCGTGAGCGCGGCCCTGGAGTTCGCCTGCTCCCGTCGGGTGTATGGCACCGTGGCAGCGGCGTGGTTCGAGTCCCTTGCTGCGGCCCGCACCTGCCGTGGCGTGAGGGCAGGCGGCATTGCCCGCGCCCCGCAGCGCCCTGCGGAGTGCGAGATGCCTGAGGCGCAAGGTTGAGGTCGCCCTGAGACGGCGACACGACGTGGGCGGGCCACGCCGCCCAGCGGTTGGCATTGGCAGCCGGGTTGCTTGACATCTGGGTGGAGAAGCGGCGGAATGCGACGCGGAGGAAGGAGGACCCCGGCACACCCCTACCTGGCGCGCCAAATATCGGGTTTTGAGTTCCGGCAGACCCTTGAGGTTCGAACGCTGGGGTGCGCGCGGAGATCTCTCCCTTACCGATCTACGTCCAATCCTCTCGTGCGAACTAAGATGAAAATGATGAACAACACAAGAGACACGATGTTTATACTGTTTCGGGCCACCGTTGTGGTGTAATACCCTACTCCAGTGTGTGGTGTGGTGGATTGCCTCTGGGGCTGATGATGGACAGTACAAGGGAAGAACAGCTTCACGAGAGGTGTTCTTGAGCTGGTGCGATGAACTGCTAGGGTGAGTTCAGTCGCCTCTCTCTCTCTCTGCTGGGGTTCTACCAGATCTCCCCGGGGTGTTCTCCTCTACTCTATGGTGGCTAGCTCTATTTATAGAGGCCCTGGGCCTCTCCCCAAATAATAAGCGGGAAGGGCGCCAACAATTGGCCATTTCGAAGGGGAACATGTAGTACAAGTTATCCTGACTAAAGGTGGTCTTCGGCTGCCAAAGGCACTGACGATGACGCCGTCTTGGGCTCCACGGTGAACTCCGTCCTACCGCTCGGCTGGTCTTGGTCTCGTTGCACCGGAATGGTAACCTTGAAGGAAATATGCCCTAGAGGCAATAAGAAAGTTATTATTCATTTCCTTATATCATGATAAATGTTTATTATTCATGCTAGAATTGTATTAACCGGAAACATAATACATGTGTGAATACATAGACAAACAGAGTGTCACTAGTATGCCTCTACTTGACTAGCTCTATGTTTCCTAACCATGAACAAAATAGTTATTATTTGATTAACGGGATCACATCATTAGAAGAATGATGTGATTGACATGACCCATTCCATTAGCTTAGCACCCGATCGTTTAGTATGTTGCTATTGCTTTCTTCATGACTTATACATGTTCCTATGACTATGAGATTATGCAACTCCCATTTGCCGGAGGAACACTTTGTGTGCTACCAAACGTCACAACGTAAATGGGTGATTATAAAGGTGCTCTACAGGTGTCTCCAAAGGCACATGTTGGGTTGGCGTATTTCGAGATTAGGATTTGTCACTCCGATTGTCGGAGAGGTATCTCTGGGCCCTCTCAGTAATGCACATCACATAAGCCTTGCAAGCATTGCAACTAATGAGTTAGTTGCGAGATGATGTATTACGGAACGAGTAAAGAGACTTCCGGTAACGAGATTGAACTAGGTATTGAGATACCGACGATCGAATCTCGGGCAAGTAACATACCGATGACAAAGGGAACAACGTATGTTGTTATGCGGTCTGACCGATAAAGATCTTCGTAGAATATGTAGGAGCCAATATGAGCATCCAGGTTCCGCTATTGGTTATTGACCGGAGACGTGTCTCGGTCATGTCTACATTGTTCTCGAACCCGTAGGGTCCGCACGCTTAAGGTTTCGATGACAGTTATATTATGAGTTTATGAGTTTTGATGTACCGAAGTTAGTTCGGAGTCCCGGATGTGATCACGGACATGACGAGGAGTCTCGAAATGGTCGAGACATAAAGATTGATATATTGGACGGCTATATTCGGACACGGGAAGTGTTCCGGGTGATTTCGGAGAAAACCGGAGAGCCGGAGGGTTACCGGAACCCTACCGGGAGAAGTAATGGGCCTTATGGGCCTTAGTGGAGAGAGAGGGGGGCAGCCAGGGTGGGCCGCGCGGCTCCTCCCCCTGGTCCGAATTGGACTAGGAGGGGGGGGGGGGGGGCGGCGCCCCCCTTTCCCTCTCCCTCCCCACTTCCTTCCCCCTCCTAGTAGGAGTGCTACTCCTACTAGGAGGAGGACTCCTCCTGGCGCGCCTATAGGGGCCGGCCGGCCTCCTCCCCTTGCTCCTTTATATACGGGGGCAGGGGGCACCCCTAGACACATAAGTTGATCCACATGATCATATTCTTAGCCGTGTGCGGTGCCCCTTCCACCATAGTCCTTGATAATATTGTAGCGGTGCTTAGGCGAAACCCTGCGACGGTAGAACATCAAGATCGTCACCACGCCGTCGTGCTGACGGAACTCTTCCCCGACACTTTGCTGGATCGGAGTCCGGAGATCGTCATCGAGCTGAACGTGTGCTAGAACTCGGAGGTGTCGTAGTTTCGGTGCTTGATCGGTCGGGCCGTGGAGACGTACGACTACATCAACCAAACGCTTCCGTTGTCGGTCTACAAGGGTACGTAGATCACACTCTCCCCTCTCGTTGCTATGCATCACCATGATCTTGCGTGTGCGTAGGAAATTTTTTGAAATTACTACGTTCCCCAACAGTGGCATCCGAGCCTAGGTTTTATATGTTGATGTTATATGCACGAGTAGAACACAAGTGAGTTGTGGGCGATATAAGTCATACTGCTTACCAGCATGTCATACTTTGGTTCGGTGGTATTGTTGGACGAAGCGGCCCGGACCGACATTACGCGTACGCTTACGTGAGACCGGTTTCCGACGTGCTTTGCACATAGGTGGCTTGCGGGTGACAGTTTCTCCAACTTTAGTTGAACCGAGTGTGGCTACGCCCGGTCCTTGCGAAGGTTAAAACAGCACCAACTTGACAAACTATCGTTGTGGTTTTGATGCATAGGTAAGATTGGTTCTTGCTTAAGCCCGTAGCAGCGACGTAAAACTTGCAACAACAAAGTAGAGGACGTCTAACTTGTTTTTGCAGGGCATGTTGTGATGTGATATGGTCAAGACATGATGCTGAATTTTATTGTATGAGATGATCATGTTTTGTAACTGAGTTATCGGCAACTGGCAGGAGCCATATGGTTGTCGCTTTATTGTATGCAATGCAATCGCGCTATAATGCTTTACTTTATCACTAAGCGGTAGCGATAGTCGTGGAAGCATAAGACTGGCGAGATGACAACGATGCTACGATGGAGATCAAGGTGTCGCGCCGGTGACGATGGTGATCACGACGGTGCTTCGAAGATGGAGATCACAAGCACAAGATGATGATGGCCATATCATATCACTTATATTGATTGCATGTGATGTTTATCTTTTATGCATCTTATCTTGCTTTGATTGACGGTAGCATTATAAGATGATCTCTCACTAATTATCAAGAAGTGTTCTCCCTGAGTATGCACCGTTGCGAAAGTTCTTCGTGCTGAGACACCACATGATGATCGGGTGTGATAGGCTCTACGTTCAAATACAATGGGTGCAAAACAGTTGCACACGCGGAATACTCAGGTTATACTTGACGAGCCAAGCATATACAAATATGGCCTCGGAACACGGAGACCGAAAGGTCGAGCGTGAATCATATAGTAGATATGATCAACATAGTGATGTTCACCATTGAAACTACTCCATCTCACATGATGATCGGACATGGTTTAGTTGATTTGGATCACGTGATCACTTAGAAGATTAGAGGGATGTCTTTCTAAGTGTGAGTTCTTAAGTAATATGATTAATTGAACTTTAAATTTATCATGAACTTAGTCCTGGTAGTTTTTTGCAAATTATGTTGTAGATCAATAGCTCGCGTTGTTGCTTTCATGTGTTTATTTTGATATGTTCCTAGAGAAAATTGTGTTGAAAAATGTTAGTAGCAATGATGCGGATTGGATCCGTGATTTGAGGTTTATCCTCATTGCTGCACAGAAGAATTATGTCCTTGATGCACCGCTAGGTGACGGACCTATTGCAGGAGCAGATGCAGACGTTATGAACGTTTGGCTAGCTCAATATGATGACTACTTGATAGTTTAGTGCACCATGCTTAATGGCTTAGAATCGGGACTTCAAAGACGTTTTGAACGTCATGGAGCATATGAGATGTTTCAGGAGTTGAAGTTAATATTTCAAGCAAATACCCGAGTTGAGAGATATGAAGTCTCCAACAAGTTCTATAGCTAAAAGATGGAGGAGAATCGCTCAACTAGTGAGCATGTGCTCAGATTGTCTGAGTACTACAATCGCTTGAATCAAGTGGGAGTTAATCTTCCAGATAAGATAGTGATTGACAGAATTCTCTAGTCACCATCACCAAGTTAGTAGAACTTCGTGATGAACTATGATATGCAAGGGATAACGAAAATGATTCCCAAGCTCTTCGTAATGCGGAAATTGACAAAGGTAGAAATCGAGAAAAACATCAAGTGTTGATGTAGACAAGACCACTAGTTTCAAGAAAAGGGCAGAGGGAAGAAGGGGAACTTCAAGAAGAACAGCAAGCAAGTTGCTGCTCAAGTGAAGAAGCCCAAGTCTGGTCCTAAGCCTGAGACTAAGTGTTTCTACTGCAAAGGGACTGGTCACTGGAAGCGGAACTACCCCAAGTGATTGGCAGATAAGGATGGCAAAGTGAACATAAGTATATTTGATATACATGTTATTGATGTGTACTTTACTAGTGTTTATAGCAACCCCTCATTATTTGATACTAGTTCAGTTGCTAAGATTAGTAACTCGAAACGGAGGTTGCAGAATAAACAGAGACTAGTTAAGGGTGAAGTGACGATGTGTGTTGGAAGTGGTTCCAAGATTGATATGATCATCATCGCACACTCCCTATAATTTCGGGATTAGTGTTGAACCTAAATAAGTGTTATTTGGTGTTTGCGTTGAGCATGAATATGATTTGATCATATTTATTATAATACGGTTATTCATTTAAGTAAGAGAATAAATTGTTGTTCTGTTTACATGAATAAAACCTTATATGGTTACACACCCAATGAAAATAGTTCATTGGATCTCAATCGTTGTGATACACATAATCATAATATTGAAACCAAAAGATGCAAAGTTAATAATGATAGTGCAACTTATTTGTGGCATTGCCGTTTAGGTCATATTGGTGTAAAGCGCGTGAAGAAACTCCATGCTAATGGGTTTTTGGAATCACTTGATTATGAATGAGTTGATGCTTGCGAACCATGCCTCATGGGCAAGATGACTAAAACGCCGTTCTCCAGAACTATGGAGCGAGCAACTGACTTATTGGAAATAATACATACTGATGTATGAGATCCGATGAGTATTAAGGCTCGTGGCGGGTATCATTATTTTCTGACCTTCATAGATGATTTGAGCAGATATGGGTATATCTACTTAATGAAACACAAGTCTGAAATATTTGAAAAGTTCAAAGAATTTCAGAGTGAAGTGGAGAATCATCGTAACAAGAAAATAAAAGTTTCTACGATATGATCGCAGAGGTAAAATATTTGAGTTACGAGTCTGGCCTTCAGTTAAAACAATGTGAAATAGTTTCACTACTCACGCCACCTGGAACACCACAGCATAATGGTGTGTCCGAACATCATAACCGTACTTTATTAGATATGGTGCGATCTATGATGTCTCTTACCGATCTACCACTATTGTTTTGGGGTTATGCATTAAAGACAGTTGCATTCACGTTTAAAAGGGCACCATCTAAGTTCGTTGAGACGACACAATCTGAACTGTGGTTTGGCAAGAAACCAAAGTTGTCGTTTCTTAAAGTTTGGGATTGTGATGCTTATATGAAAAAGTTTCATCCTGATAAGCTCAAACCCAAATCAGAGAAATATGTCTTCATAGGATACCCAAAGGAGACTATTGGGTACACCTTCTATCACAGATCCGAAGGCAAGACATTCGTTGCTAAGAATGGATCCTTTCTAGAGAAGGAGTTTCTCTTGAAAGAAGTGAGTGGGAGGAAAGTAGAACTTGATAAGGTAATTGTACCTTCTCCCTTATTGAAAAGTAGTTAATCACAAGAAATCTGTTCCTGTGACTACTACACCAATTAGTGAGGAAGACTAATGACGATGATCATGTAACTTTAGATCAAGTTAATACCGAATCTCGTAGGTAAACCAGAGTGAGATCCGCACCAAAGTGGTACGGTAATCCTGTTCTGGAAGTCATGTTACTAGACCATGACGAACTTGTGAACTATGAGGAAGCGATGATGAGCCTAGATTCCGCAAAATGGCTTGAGGCCATGAAATCTGAGATGAGATCCATGTATGAGAACAAAGTATGGACTTTGATTGACTTGCCCAATGATCGGCGAGCCATTGAGATTAAATGGATCTTCAAGAGGAAGACGGACGCTGATAGTAGTGTTACTATCTACAAAGCTAGAATTGTCGCAAAAAGGTTTTCGACAAGTTCAAGATGTTGACTATGATGAGAGTTTCTCACTCGTATCTATGCTTAAGTCTGTCCGAGTCATGTTAGCAATTGCCGCATTTTATGAAATCCAGCAAATGGATGTCAAAACTGCATTCCTGAATGGATTTCTGGAAGAAGAGTTGTATATGATGCAGCCAGAAGGTTTTGTCGATCCAAAAGGAGCTAAAAAAATGTGCAAGCTCCAGCGATCCATTTATGGACTGGTGCAAGCCTCTCGGAGTTGGAATAAACGCTTTGATAGTATGATCAAAGCATATAGTTTTATACAGACTTGTGGTGAAGCCTGTATTTACAAGAAAGTGAGTGGGAGCACTACAACATTTCTGATAAGTATATGTGAATGACATATTGTTGATCGGAAATAATGTAAAATTATTCTGCAAAGCATAAAGGAGTATTTTAAAGAAGTTTTTCAAAGAAAGACCTCGGTGAAGCTGCTTACATATTAAGCATCAAATTCTATAGAGATAGATCAAGACGCTTGATAAGTTTTTTCAATGAGTACATACCTTGACAATATTTTGAAGTAGTTCAAAAATGGAACAGTGAAAGAAAGAGTTCTTGGCTGTGTTACAAGGTATGAAATTGTGACGCCCCCCGATTTAATCATACACTAGTCATGCACGCAGACGTGTACGATCAAGATCAGGGACTCACGGGAAGATATCATAACACAACTCTAAAACATAAATAAGTCATACAAGCATCATAATACAAGCCAGGGGCCTCGAGGGCTCGAATACAAGTGCTCGATCATAGACGAGTCAGCGGAAGCAACAATATCTGAGTACAGACATAAGTTAAACAAGTTTGCCTTAAGAAGGCTAGCACAAACTGGGATACAGATCGAAAGAGGCGCATGCCTCCTGCCTGGGATCCTCCTAACTACTCCTGGTCGTCGTCAGCGGCCTGCACGTAGTAGTAGGCACCTCGAGTGTAGTAGGAATCATCGTCGACGGTGGCGTCGGGCTCCAGGGCTCCAGCATCTGGTTGCGACAACCAGGTAGAAGGGAAAGGGGAAAAGAGGGAGAAAAGCAACCGTGAGTACTCATCCAAAGTACTCGCAAGCAAGGAGCCACACTACATATGCATGGGTATATGTGTAAAAGGCCATATCGGTGGACTGAACTGCAGAATGCCAGAATAAAAGGGGGATAGCTAATCCTGTCGAAGACTACGCTTCTGGCAGCCTCCGTCTTGCAGCATGTAGAAGAGAGTAGATTGAAGTCCTCCAAGTAGTATCTCCAAGTAGCATCTCCAGTAGCAACGCAGTAGCATAATCCTACCCGGCGATCCTCCCCTCGTCGCCCTGTGGAAAAGTGATCACTGGGTTGTCTATGGAACTTGGAAGGGTGTGTTTTATTAAGTATCTGGTTCTAGTTGTCATAAGGTCAAGGTAAACCTCCAAGTCATCCTGTTACCGAAGATCACGGCTATTCGAATAGATTAACTTCCCTGCAGGGGTGCACCAACTTACCCAACACGCTTGATCCCATTTGGCCGGACACACTTTCCTGGGTCATGCCCGGCCTCGGAAGATCAACACGACGCAGCCCCACCTAGGCAAAACAGAGAGGCCAGCACGCCGGTCTAAACCTAAGCGCATAGGGGTCTGGGCCCATCGCCCATAGCGCACCTGCACGTTGCGAGGGCGGCCTGAAGCAGACCTAGCCTAGCAGCCGTTCCAGTCCAATCCGGCGCGCGCCGCTCCGTCGCTGACGTCTGAAGTGCTTCGGCTGATACCACGACACCGGGATACCCATAACTACTCCCACGTAGATGGTTAGTGCGTATAGGCTCGTAGCCAACTCAGATCAAATACCAAGATCTCGTTAAGCATGTTAAATATCCGCGAACGCCGAACAGGGCCAGGCCCACCTCTCTCCTAGGCGGTCTCAACCTGCCCTGTCGCTCCGCCACAAAGATCCACACAGAGGGCCGTCGGGACAAAGGTCCTTTCAGCCCCCAATCCGTGAATCACTCGCGGGTACTCTTCGAGCTGACCCGACTTTAGTCACCATCTGTATAGTATGTATGTATGTAAAGTATATACCCGTGATCACCTCCCGAGTGATCACGGCCCAATAGTATAGCGAGGCAGACTGACAAGAATGTAGGGCCAATGATGATAAACTAGCATCCTATACTAAGCATTTAGGATCGCGGGTAAGGTATCAATGACTGTAGCAACAATGACAGGCTATGCATCAGAATAGGATTAACGGAAAGCAGTAACATGCTGCACTACTCTAATGCAAGCAGTATAGAGGAGAATAGGCGATATCTGGTGATCAAGGGGGGGGGCTTGCCTAGTTGCTCTGGCAAGGAGGGGTCATCTTCGATGTAGTCGAACACACGGACATCGGCAGCGGTCTTGGAGTCTACCGGAAAGGAGTAACGGAGGGGGAACACAATAAATAACAGAGCAATCAAATGCAACACAAAGCAAGACGCGGCAATACGCGGTGCTAGGTATGTCCTAACGCGGTATTATGTGATACCGGCGAAAGGGGGAAACATCCGGGAAAGTATTCCCGGTGTTTCGCGTTTTCGGACAGATGAACCGAAGGTGAAATGTTGCGTGTTTGCTATGCTAGGGATGTGTGGCTGACAAACGGACTGCGTATCCGGATTCGTCTCGTCGTTCTGAGCAACTTTCATGTAGAAAGTATTTTAATCCGAGTTACGGATTAAAAGATATGATTTTCTAAAGATTTTATTAATTTCTGTAATTTAATTAATTATTTAATTAATTCGAAAATGAATTAATGACATCAGCATGATGTCATGCTGACATCAGCAGTCAACAGAGTTGACTGGTCAACCTGACCAGTGGGTCCCACTGGTCAGTGACACATTTTAATTAACAGGTTAATTAAACTAATCATAATTAATTAAGGGGGTGGGCCCCACTTTCATACTAATTAATTAGCTAATTAACAGTAGTTAATTAAGTTAATTAATCATTAGGTTAATTAATTTTAATTGGTTAATTTAATCAGAATTAATTAAGTTAACTAATTAGTTAATTAATTAATTTCATTATTTATTTATTATTATTATTATCTTCTAATTATTATTATTTTTTATCAAAATGTTCTCTGGGCGGGGCCCACTTGTCATTGGCCCCGGGGGCCTTAGCGGATCGGGCGCAGGGGCTCAGCCCGAACGGGTGCTAGCCCGCGGGGGCGCCCCCAACCGGGCAACAAGGGGCGGCTGGAGGGCGCGGGCTCCCGCACGCCGGCGTTGAGCTCCGGCGGCTGCGACCGGGCAGAGCACGGGGAGGGCCGCGGCTAACTGGTGCGGGGGGCTCGCAGCCGACGCCATGAGAGGCGAGGGTGAGCGCGCCTCGGGGGTCTCGGTGGTCGCGAGCGGAGGCGGCCGGGGACGTGCCGGCCACGGTAGACGGGGTGCGCGGGAGCACGGCCGTCA
>NC_041390.1:121432349-121440709 GCF_002162155.2 Triticum dicoccoides | reverse complement strand
CGAGCGGCCGAGCGCGGGCACTGGGCGGCCAGGACGCGTGAGGGGGGGTGCGCGACGACGGGGTTTGTGGAGAGGGGCAGAGGGGAGTGGAGAGGGGCGAGGCCTCACAGGGGGGGGTTCGTGGTGTCCGGGGCAGTGGGCGCGGGGTCGGACGGTGAGGAGGAGACCGTGGACGGGGCGGCGTAGACGGGGAGGCGGCGCTGACGACGGCGGGTAGCTCCGGCAGGGTGGTCCGGCGTCGATGCAGGGTGTCGGGGGCGTCGATTACCCCCGACCGGATCCACGTAGGAGGGAGGTTGAGGAGGCAGGCCGGTGGGGAAGGGCGCCGGCGAGGACGCGTCGGGGGCGGGCGCAGGGTCCTCGGGCGCGGCGTCCCGCGAAGCCAGGGCGGCGACGATGCTCGAGGGGTCCGTCGGTGGAGGGGTCGACGACGAGGGCGGCGAGGTGAGGCGGTCGACGGCGACGAGCGTGGGAGAAGGGCGCCGTGAGGCGGCACCGGGCGACGACCGGGGGATCGGCCCCGATCCGATCTGGATCGGGGGAGAGGGAGAGACGAGGGAGTGAGGGGGAGGGGGGTTGGTTCGGTTAGGGTTTCGGGGTGGAGTGAGGATATGGGGAGTGGCCGGCTGGGCCGGTGGTCGACTGGGCCGGCCTGCTGGGCCGAAGCCCAGTGGGGGGGGCCTTCTCTCTTTCCTTTTTTTTTGCTTTGCCTTTTCTTTTTACTTTTCTTTTCTGTTTTATGTGTAGTTTTCTTTTATTTTAGTTTTACAAAATACACCAATGGTTCCTAAATTGGTATTGCTTATACATACTACTGCCACATTAATTTGGGTAACTAAATAAAATAGTTTAATATTTTATTTATTGTACAAGGAATTCAACTAATTGTTTTTGCTACTATTCAAAACATTTTAGAGTATTTATGCCTTTTATAAAAGTGTGGTTCCTCCACCATAATTACTTATGAATTATTTGGAACCACCCGAACATTTTAGTTTTAATATCAGAAAACCTTTAATGTTTGACTTGATTTTGAATTCGAATTTGAATCGGTTTCGAACTAACGCGAGATTTGTCACAGTAATCTAGGTGACGCGGCATCACTAGTAGAGGGTTACTGTAGCTTAATTATCCGGGCGTCACAATTCTCCTCCTCTACAAGAAATCTCGTCCCGAGATTTAAGAGGTAGAGAAGGGGGGGGGGAGGTCTAGTTACAAAATTCTAACGGATCTTCTCGAAGAAGTTAATCCCTTTCGTTGATGTCTTTAATTCTTTATTGCAAGGCATCATGATGAAGTTGTCGTCCTTTCTTCGGGGAACTCCATCGTACTTACGAATAGGTAAGGGGCAGCTCTACAATGATAGGATGTTATAAGGGAAATTCATCTGGGGGTATCCCAAGAATGAACATATGATTATCTCTCGAGTTGAACAAATTACACATATCG
This sequence comes from Triticum dicoccoides, assembly GCF_002162155.2. Classification (NCBI taxonomy): domain Eukaryota; kingdom Viridiplantae; phylum Streptophyta; class Magnoliopsida; order Poales; family Poaceae; genus Triticum; species Triticum dicoccoides. The sequence goes on along the minus strand of NC_041390.1, from coordinate 121,439,260 downwards.
AGAGCAAAGTAAGACGGTGCAATAAGAAGTTTCAAGCGGATAGGCAATCGTTCATTGCCTGAAGCAGAGTGCGAAAGGGGTTCTGAGCAACGGGAATAAGTATTGTGTCCGATACCAGAATAGATCAACAGGCAAGTGGCCCGTGAATTACATACAAAGTCAAGCACGAGGAATAACTTTGACAACAGGTTGTACAGGAGAGTCAGGTTTCGTTCCTGGGACCTGTGGGTTATGGGCCCATCATGTGGGTTAAAAGTAGAAAGGGGGGCTGACATCTTGTACGATCACGATAGCAAGGCATGTCAGAGAGTAGCATGTCAGTTATGTCGGCAACAATGTCGGTACCAAGGGCGAGGGACGAAGAGAACCATTTTCCTGCTCGTTGAACGAGGCGGACCAGTAGGCAAAGTTCTCGTCCATCGGTGGTTACCGGAATGTCATTAACAAAAGTAACAGGGTCTTACTGACAGAATTGTACAATGAGGTGTTTACATAAGCAGGAAAATATTACTTCTCAGATCATATAGATCACAAGAAAGGTTAAACCAACAATGGAAGGAAAATATGATCATCAGATTAAACAGAACAATGGAAAGGAAAATGTGTTTAAACACATATTTCAGGGGTATATCCTTCCCAATGACAAGCAGAGCATGATATCCATGACAGGATATAAAGTAGAAAACCATTTAGGTAAGGGGGAAGGAATCTCATGATATTACCCATACAACGGTGTTAGGATAAGTGATAAATAAAATTTAGCATCGTGCTTCAAATGTTCCTGTTGAAAATCGGAGTACCATTGACATGCTTCGAGATAGCATTGACATGGTCTTCAGGTGAAGATCAGACTTTGGAAACACGAAGGATCCATCAGGAATAACTTGTAGAATAAGTCTTACAATTTCCTCATGGACGAATGGATAACCTTGCTGAAAAGGTATCTATAATGATAGGTCCTCCAGCCGGGGGGGGGGGTGCTAGGCATGACATCATGTTACCGGGTCATCAAAGGATCAACATCATAACTCTTGGAAAGTTGTCCCCAACCATCATATCTGACCGAGATTCATATCAAATTGGTGTCATGAAACCTCAGACTCAGGGGGTCCGAGAGGAAAAAGGTGCAACACAAATCGTCGAAATGACATTGCAAGATCCTCGAGAAATGAACTATGGGAGCGGGTTTCTGAAGCAATAGTTCATCATTAAACCAAGGAGAGGACAAGGAGGTGTCTGGTGAACTCAACGGCAATTCACCGAGATTCCCAAAAGATGGATTTCCACAATTAAGTGAACAAGGAGATAACATTTGTCAGATCAAATGATATAAGGAAGTATGCTCGAGGAAAACATACACAATTAAACATTGGTTGAAAGGTGCGCCCGAAATATGGGTTGGGTTGCACGACCAATGTCAGAATGGTGATTCAATAATCAATAGCCTAAGAATGAACTTTCGACCATTAACTAAAAAAATAGGGTTGCTAGAAGGAAAGAATCCAAACAACACCGTTCACTTGTTGGAATTAACACGGGGACCAAGAAAGAATGGTGATGGTGAGAAGTATTTCTACGTCAAGAATTCTCAAGAGGTGGAACAAATCTCAGAACATTCTTGCCATAAAGGATGGTAATACTCCAAGGTAAAGAAGAACAATTGCTGGATAGCAAGGAACTCAAGGTATAACACCAAGCATGAACAAGCTTGTGTTGGGGGGAAGGCAATAAAGTGGTCGATGATAATACAATTTATCAAGGGCAAGGATGGTATTTCTCATCATGAATTCAATTGATATTCTGGATGAGCTCAGAATGTTGATGATCACGACACCTTTGTCGCGAGAGTTCATGAAGATGTAATCGATCGGCGACGTCAACAAGTCAAAGTAATGATGAAGTGAAAGGTTATCGGAACCAAGGGTACAACACAAACTCGAAACCAAGCTTATTGTTCAAGGCGAAATGATATGACGATGAGGATCGACGTAAGGTTAGTTCATCGTCGAAAATTGTGCTCCGTGAAGAAGGACCGGGTAGCACAGTTAAAATCATCTCGACAATGATATAGCCAAACAGGCTAGGAATGATGTGATCGGGTACAAACTCGTACTTATAGAAGCTTACCGAAGAGTTGTTGAACCGCAGTGTGGACTCGTTTCAGTTATCGGTGTCTTTGAGTGTTCAATAACTCAGAGCCCGTGAAAAATTGGAATCAGTGGGAAGGTAGCACTTGATGAAGAACTCATAAGAAGTTATGCACTTCCATGATAATCTCGAGATACCAGGGGGGTAATACTCGACACAAGATCAAAGTAAAGGTTGGACTGGGGTATTAATCCGTAGAAGACAAATGTTTAAACTTGCCCGAGAAATGGGAACAAAGAAGAACAATATGGTCGAAACCATAACTACAAGGGGTCCAATTTAATAACACTGAAAGAATTACTCGAATGAGTAAATATTTGGCAAGAAGCTACCATGATAAGTTCCACATCAGGTCCATGGGCATGAACTCAGAGTTCAAGGTCGACTCCCACTTCTCCAATGCATACCCTTTCATTCACTTCTCGCTTTTGATGAAGTTATAGCGTTGAAATTTTATCTGGCAAAATACAAGAAGAGTACGACTCGTGAAAACTTTCGAGTTCACACATATTAAGGAAGGCATAGGTTCAACCCATCGGGGCATCTTAGAATCATATACCAGAACCTTTAGAAGTAATTAACTCAAGCTCGAAGGCAGAGCATGGTTGAGGAAGCAGACAATACCATTTACCAAAGGCATTATGTATCAGAGAAAAGGCTCACAAGGTTATTAAATATGAAGGGCGTTGTCAGATAAAATCCAACAAAGGATCTGGTGGTCCACAAGGTACCTGATGTGAGCATCGGTACTCAACCAGAGGAGGAAAGAATGCAAGGAGATCAGTTTATAGAAACAACTGACTAACTCAATTGTCAAATGCAAAGGAATTATGATCTCCAAATCAAGGGATCAGAAGCAATGCTCTGATTAGGGATGGATAAGTTGAATAGCCCTAGGGTACAATCAACGACAATTGGATTGGTCAAGAACCAATTCCAGTTAAAAGAATGGAAGCTCAGCCGGAAAGGTAATTTATAAGGATCAATGATGATTGCGTGTATTCGCAACATATTGAGTCAACAGACTCAAAATGATAATGACAAGGAATGTTAATAAGGTTTCTATACTTATGGGGTTAATCATAATGAAAGCAAACAAGAAATTCCAGAGCAATAGGTTGCTGAGGATTTTCGGAAGATCGAATGGTATTTTGAAGACTTTTGTGAAATACATGAATCAACTGGGGATGAGTGGATACTCGATAAGTGCGAGAAATTATTTGAAGGGGTATTCATGTGGCAAAGAACTGCTAGGCAGTAGGCACAAAGTATTCTCGGAACAATAGAGAAAACTTCGGGGTATCTTGTAATAACAAGATCAATGGGGGATAATCGTATGAATGGCAAGCGTAAGTAGTTTTCCATACGGATTTATCGGTGGTCGGGAATAGCAAAAGCGATGGGCACAAAGTCTCGAGAGAATATCAAAGAGTATCTCCGAAATCTTCTGGTGCAGTCGGTGATCATCCGGACTGAAGGGCCCCTCCGGTAGAAAGTATTTTCGAGAACCTAAAAGTTAGAATTTAGTAAAAATCGTTTAACCCGAATAGAAGAGAGTTCAGAATCCCAGAGTAAAGGTCGAGGAGTAAAAGATCCTAATACCACCCAATGGCGACGTGGGCCCATAAGGCACACAGCCATGTTAGTAAAAGTTTTTGCAATGTCTAGACTCGACTTCGGCCAAGGAGTGTGGAAGGGGGATTCCTACAGGCAGTCGGCTCTGATACCAACTTGTGACGCCCCCCGATTTAATCGTACACTAGTCATGCACGCAAACGTGTATGATCAAGATCAGGGACTCACGGGAAGATATCATAACACAACTCTAAAACACAAATAAGTCATACAAGCATCATAATACAAGCCAGGGGCCTCGAGGGCTCGAATACAAGTGCTCGATCATAGACGAGTCAGCGGAAGCAACAATATCTGAGTACAGACATAAGTTAAACAAGTTTGCCTTAAGAAGGCTAGCACAAACTGGGATACAGATTGAAAGAGGCGCAGGCCTCCTGCCTGGGATCCTCCTAACTACTCCTGGTCGTCATCAGCGGCCTGCACGTAGTAGTAGGCACCTCCAGTGTAGTAGGAATCATCGTCGACAGTGGCGTCGGGCTCCAGGGCTCCAGCATCTGGTTGCGACAACCAGGTAGAAGGGAAAGGGGAAAAGAGGGAGAAAAGCAACCATCAGTACTCATCCAAAGTACTCGCAAGCAAGGAGATACACTATGCATGGGTATATGTGTAAAAGGCCATATCGGTGGACTGAACTGCAGAATGCCAGAATAAAAGGGGGATAGCTAATCCTGTCGAAGACTACGCTTCCGGCAGCCTCCGTCTTGCAGCATGTAGAAGAGAGTAGATTGAAGTCCTCCAAGTAGTATCTCCAAGTAGCATCTCCAGTAGCAACGCAGTAGCATAATCCTACCCGGCGATCCTCCCCTCGTCGCCCTATGGAAAAGCGATCACTGGGTTGTCTGTGGAACTTGGAAGGGTGTGTTTTATTAAGTACTCCCTCCGTAAACTAATATAAGAGCGTTTAGAACACTACTTTAGTAATCTAAACGCTCTTATATTAGTTTACAGAGGGAGTATCTGGTTCTAGTTGTCATAAGGTCAAGGTACAACTCCAAGTCATCCTGTTACCGAAGATCACGGCTATTCGAATAGATTAACTTCCCTGCAGGGGTGCACCAACTTACCCAACACGCTTGATCCCATTTGGCTGGACACACTTTCCTGGGTCATGCCCGGCCTCGGAAGATCAACACGTCGCAGCCCCACCTAGGCAAAACAGAGAGGCCAGCACGCTGGTCTAAACCTAAGCGCACAGGGGTCTGGGCCCATCGCCCATAGCGCACCTGCACGTTGCGAGGGCGGCCGGAAGCAGACCTAGCCTAGCAGGCGTTCCAGTCCAATCCGGCGCGCGCCGCTCCGTCGCTGACGTCTGAAGTGCTTCGGCTGATACCACGACGCTGGGATACCCATAACTACTCCCACGTAGATGGTTAGTGCGTATAGGCTCGTAGCCAACTCAGATCAAATACCAAGATCTCGTTAAGCATGTTAAATATCCGCGAACGCCGAACAGGGCCAGGCCCACCTCTCTCCTAGGCGGTCTCAACCTGCCCTGTCGCTCCGCCACAAAGATCCACACAGAGGGCCGTCGGGACAAAGGTCCTTTCAGCCCCCAATCCGTGAATCACTCGCGGGTACTCTTCGAGCTGACCCGACTTTAGTCACCATCTGTATAGTATGTATGTATGTAAAGTATATACCCGTGATCACCTCCCGAGTGATCACGGCCCAATAGTATAGCGAGGCAGACTGACAAGAATATAGGGCCAATGATGATAAACTAGCATCCTATACTAAGCATTTAGGATTGCGGGTAAGGTATCAATGACTGTAGCAACAATGACAGGCTATGCATCAGAATAGGATTAACGGAAAGCAGTAACATGCTGCACTACTCTAATGCAAGCAGTATAGAGGAGAATAGGCGATATCTGGTGATCAAGGGGGGGCTTGCCTGGTTGCTCTGACAAGGAGGGGTCATCTTCGATGTAGTCGAACACACGGACATCGGCAGCGGTCTCGGAGTCTACCGGAAAGGAGTAACGGAGGGGGAACACAATAAATAACAGAGCAATCAAATGCAACACAAAGCAAGACGCGGCAATACGCGGTGCTAGGTATGTCCTAACGCGGTATTATGTGATACCGGCGAAAGGGGGAAACATCCGGGAAAGTATTCCCGGTGTTTCGCATTTTCGGACAGATGAACCGAAGGTGAAATGTTGCGTGTTTGCTATGCTAGGGATGTGTGGCTGACAAACGGACTGCGTATCCGGATTCGTCTCGTCGTTCTGAGCAACTTTCATGTAGAAAGTATTTTAATCCGAGTTACGGATTAAAAGATATGATTTTCTAAAGATTTTATTAATTTCTCAAATTTAATTAATTATTTAATTAATTCGAAAATGAATTAATGACATCAGCATGATGTCATGCTGACATCAGCAGTCAACAGAGTTGACTGGTCAACCTGACCAGTGGGTCCCACTGGTCAGTGACACATTTTAATTAACAGGTTAATTAAACTAATCATAATTAATTAAGGGGGTGGGCCCGACTGTCATACTAATTAATTAGCTAATTAACAGTAGTTAGTTAAGTTAATTAATCATTAGGTTAATTAATTTTAATTGGTTAATTTAATCAGAATTAATTAAGTTAACTAATTAGTTAATTAATTAATTTCATTATTTATTTATTATTATTATTATCTTCTAATAATTATTATTTTTTTATCAAAATGTTCTCTGGGCGGGGCCCACTTGTCATTGGCCCCGGGGGCCTTAGCGGATCGGGCGCAGGGGCTCAGCCCGAACGGGTGCTAGCCCGCGGGGGCGCCCCCAACCGGGCAACAAGGGGCGGCTGGAGGGCGCGGGCTCCCGCACGCCGGCGTTGAGCTCCGGCGGCTGCGACCGAGCAGAGCACGGGGAGGGCCGCGGCTAACTAGTGCGGGGGGCTCGCAGCCGATGCCATGAAAGGCGAGGGTGAGCGCGCCTGGGGGGTCTCGGTGGTCGCGAGCGGAGGCAGCCGGGGACGTGCCGGCCACGGTAGACGGGGTGCGCGAGAGCACGGCCGTCAGGGCGGTGTGTGTGGTGAGCGCGGACGGGGCGAGGAGCAACGGGTCGGCGAAGCGACGGGCGCGACCGAGCGGCCGAGCGCGGGCACTGGGCGGCCAGGACGCGTGA
>NC_041390.1:121431697-121432084 GCF_002162155.2 Triticum dicoccoides | reverse complement strand
GCGGCAGCGGGAGGCGGCTAAGCGGCACCGGACGCGGCCGGAGGTGGGAACCGGACCGGGCGACGGCGACGAGCAGGCTGGTGCGGGGCCGCGGTTGACGACGTTGGCCGGCGAGCAGGGGCAGGGGGAGTGGAGAGGGGCGAGGCCTCACAGGGGGGTTCGTGGGGTCCGGGGCAGTGGGCGCGGGGTCGGCCGGTGAGGAGGAGACCGTGGACGGGGCGGCGTAGACGGGGAGGCGGCGCTGACGACGGCGGGTAGCTCCGGCGGGGTGGTCCGACGTCGATGCAGGGCGTCGGGGGCGTCGATTAACCCCGACCGGATCCACGTAGGAGGGAGGTTGAGGAGGCAGGCCGGTGGGGAAGGGCGCCGGCGAGGACGCGTCGGGGG
>NC_041390.1:121415254-121431388 GCF_002162155.2 Triticum dicoccoides | reverse complement strand
GAGGGGGGGTCCGTCGGTGGAGGGGTCGACGACGAGGGTGGCGAGGTGAGGCGGTCGACGGCGACGAGCGTGGGAGAAGGGCGCCGTGAGGCGGCACTGGGCGACGACCGGGGGATCGGCCCCGATCCGATCTGGATCGGGGGAGAGGGAGAGACGAGGGAGTGAGGGGGGAGGAGGGTTGGTTCGGTTAGGGTTTCGGGGTGGAGTGAGGATATGAGGAGTGGCCGGCTGGGCCGGTGGTCGACTGGGCCGGCCTGCTGGGCCGAAGCCCAGTGGGGGGGGCCCTTCTCTCTTTCCTTTTTTTTGCTTTGCCTTTTCTTTTTACTTTTCTTTTCTGTTTTATGTGTAGTTTTCTTTTATTTTAGTTTTACAAAATACACCAATGGTTCCTAAATTGGTATTGCTTATACATACTACTGCCACATTAATTTGGGTAACTAAATAAAATAGTTTAATATTTTATTTATTGTACAAGGAATTCAACTAATTGTTTTTGCTACTATTCAAAACATTTTAGAGTATTTATGCCTTTTATAAAAGTGTGGTTCCTCCACCATAATTACTTATGAATTATTTGGAACCACCCGAACATTTTAGTTTTAATATCAGAAAACCTTTAATGTTTGACTTGATTTTGAATTCGAATTTGAATCGGTTTCGAACTAACGCGAGATTTGTCACAGTAATCTAGGTGACGCGGCATCACTAGTAAAGGGTTACTGTAGCTTAATTATCCGGGCGTCACAGAAATTGAGTAAGACTCAAAGCCTGACCACGGCAGAAGGTAGAAAGAGAATGAAAGTCATTCCCTATGCCTCAGCCATAGGTTCTATAAAGTATGCCATGATGTGTACCAGATCTATTGTATACCCTACACTGTGTTAAGCAAGGGAGTACAATAGTGATCTAAGAGTAGATTACTGGACAGCGGTCAAAATTATCCTTAGTGGAATAAGGAAATATTTCTCAATTATGGAGGTGACAAAAGGTTCGTCGTAAAAAGTTACGTCGATGCAAGTTTTGACACAGATCTGGATGACTCTAAGTCTCGATCTAGATACATATTGAAAGTGGAAGCAATTAGCTAGAGTAGCTCCGTGCAGAGCATTGTAGACATAGAATTCGCAAAATACTTACGGATCTATATGTGACAGACCCGTTGACTAATATTCTCTCACAAGCAAAACATTATCACACCTTAGTACTCTTTGGGTGTTAATCACATAAACGATGTGAACTAGATTATTGACTCTAGTAAACCCTTTGGGTATAGGTCACATGACGATGTGAACTATGGGTGTTAATCACATGGTGATGTGAACTATTAGTGTTGAATCACATGGCGATGTGAACTAGATTATTGACTCTAGTGCAAGTGGGAGACTGAAGGAAATATGCCCTAGAGGCAATAATAAAGTTATTATTTATTTCCTTATATCATGATAAATGTTTATTATTCATGCTAGAATTGTATTAACCGGAAACATAATACATGTGTGAATACATAGACAAACAGAGTGTCACTAGTATGCCTCTACTTGACTAGCTCGTTAATCGAAGATGGTTATGTTTCCTAACCATGAACAAAAGAGTTGTTATTTGATTAACGGGATCACATCATTATAAGAATGATGTGATTGACATGACCCATTCCATTAGCTTAGCACTCGATCGTTTAGTATGTTGCTATTGCTTTCTTCATGACTTATACATGTTCCTATGACTATGAGATTATGCAACTCCCGTTTGCCGGAGGAACACTTTGTGTGCTACCAAACGTCACAACGTAAATGGGTGATTATAAAGGTGCTCTACAGGTGTCTCCAAAGGTACATGTTGGGTTGGCGTATTTCGAGATTAGGATTTGTCACTCCGATTGTCGGAGAGGTATCTCTGGGCCCTCTCGCTAATGCACATCACATAAGCCTTGCAAGCATTGCAACTAATGAGTTAGTTGCGAGATGATGTATTACGGAACGAGTAAAGAGACTTGCCGGTAACGAGATTGAACTAGGTATTGAGATACCGATGATCGAATCTCGGGCAAGTAACATACCGATGACAAAGGGAACAACGTATGTTGTTATGCGGTCTGACCGATAAAGATCTTCGTAGAATATGTAGGAGCCAATATGAGCATCCAGGTTCCGCTATTGGTTATTGACCGGAGACGTGTCTCGGTCATGTCTACATTGTTCTCGAACCCGTAGGGTCCGCACGCTTAAGGTTTCGATGACAGTTATATTATGAGTTTATGAGTTTTGATGTACCGAAGTTAGTTCGGAGTCCCGGATGTGATCACGGACATGACGAGGAGTCTCGAAATGGTCGAGACATAAAGATTGATATATTGGACGGCTATATTCGGACACCGGAAGTGTTCCAGGTGATTTCGGAGAAAACCGGAGAGCCGGAGGGTTACCGGAACCCTACCGGGAGAAGTAATGGGCCTTATGGGCCTTAGTGGAGAGAGAGAGGGGCAGCCAGGGTGGGCCGCGCACCTCCTCCCCCCTGGTCCGAATTGGACTAGGAGAGGGGGGGCGGCGCCCCCCTTTCCCTCTCCCTCCCCACTTCCTTCCCCCTCCTAGTAGGAGTCCTACTCCTACTAGGAGGAGGACTCCTCCTGGCGCGCCTATAGGGGCCGTCCGGCCTCCTCCCCTTGCTCCTTTATATACGGGGGCAGGGGGCACCCCTAGACACATAAGTTGATCCACGTGATCATATTTTTAGCGGTGTGTGGTGCCCCCTTCCATCATAGTCCTTGATAATATTGTAGCGGTGCTTAGGCGAAGCCCTGCGACGGTAGAACATCAAGATCGTCACCACGCCGTCGTGCTGACGGAACTCTTCCCCGACACTTTGCTGGATCGGAGTCCGGGGATCGTCATCGAGCTGAACGTGTGCTAGAACTCGGAGGTGCCGTAGTTTCGGTGCTTGATCGGTCGGGCCGTGGAGACGTACGACTACATCAACCAAACGCTTCCGTTGTCGGTCTACAAGGGTACGTAGATCACGCTCTCCCCTCTCGTTGCTATGCATCACCATGATCTTGCGTGTGCGTAGAATTTTTTTTGAAATTACTATGTTCCCCAACAAACCTTTGCTTGATGCCTTGGCCTGTGCTTGCCCCCTTTGCACCAAAGGGGAAACAAGGACATTGCGCAGGCCGGCGCCCGCCTGGCGTCCGCCTGGTCTCGATCGTCATGGCTTGCGTCACGGGTTCCTCGCGAGGTACCCTTGCCTTGATCTCTCTGCCTCCTAGCGAGCCTGCCTGATGAGGTTGTCTCTGAGGAAGCTTCCTGTCATCTGCCCCGCGAGGCTTGGCCCCTCGCGAGGGTCTTGAGCTTGAGCTGATGAAGACGGCCACGCTGGGCCCCCGCTTGAGCCACGCCGCAGGCCGCAGGCAGGCAAGTCTGGGAACCCCCGTTTCCAGAACGCCGACAGCCACCCAGCCCGCTCAAGACCGATCATTGGGATTGACGTGAGTGCCTCACCTGATATATTTCCCTCTTGCAGGTACCTCACACGTCTACGAGCCATTCACGGAGTTGGATGGCTTCAGAGGTTTCTCAAGAGTTGTCGCATATGTATAGATTATAGATCTTGGTAGACACGTATCACGTTTGTGTAGTGGTGTGGGTGCGTGCACGTGGTGTTGTGTGTTGTGCGCATGGTCTATGGCCTATATCGATGCTAAAAAACGATGGTGTCACCAATGATCTTTCAACTTAACAACAGGTCTAAGTTAGCCATTTTAATTGTATTATCTTGTCATTAATCATCAAAATCTGGTTCCCACAAAAAAATCGCCAACGATCTTTCCCACGCAAAATAAAATTTAAAAATAAAGCTCTCAATTTTTCTAGAAAAAAAAATAATACTCCATTCTGCATCCTCCGTTCGCCTCATATAAGATTATCTCCTGACTAAACAAGAGCGCCATTCCAACCTCCTGTTTAGCGTAAGCCATGAGCTCGCAGCAGTCACCATCGCCGGCGGAGGCGAAGTCACCGCGACCGCCCGCACCCACCACCACCGTAACCGCTCTCGACGATGATCTCCTCCGCGAGATCTTCCTCCGCCTCCACTCCCTACCGACCCTTGTCCGTGCCGCCCTCAGCTGCCGCACCTTTTTCCACGCCGTCCGGTCGTCGCCCGCCTTCCGCCGGAGCTTCCGGGAGGTCCACCCACCACCTCTCCTCGGCCTCTTCTTCGACCCCGACGGCCCCTCCATCCCCGCCTTCGCACCCCTCCGCCGCCGCTCCGACCCTGACCTCGCAGCCGTCGTCCGCGGCGCCGATTTCTTCCTCACCCGCCTCCCCGACGACGACGACGACGACGCCGCCTTACCGGAGTGGGTCATATACGACTGCCGCGACGGCTACATCCTCCTCGAACACGGAAGCCTGGAGCAGTACGCCGTCTACAACCCCCTCACACGGGCCCTGGATCTCATCCCCCAGCCGCCCGACGAGATCTTCGACGACCAGCACGGCGACGCCTCCTGTCTTGGGTGCTACATCCTCTCCTCCCAAGAGGGCGGCGAACCACTGCGCCTGGTCTACACCTGTCACGACGAGTCGCGGGCGCGTGCCGCCGTCTTCTCATCAGAAAGCAGGGAGTGGCAGATCCTCCCGTGGTCGGAGCCTGTGAGGCCACTGCCTGAGGACGAACACTGGCTTAAGGTTGGCACGATGGCGAATGGCTTCGTCTACTGGACACACAAAAATCAAGCCTACATCCTTGTGCTGAACACTGTGACACTGCAATTCTCCCAGATGGATGTGCCGCCAGATTTGGTGGATCAAGATTTAATGTTTAAGGTTGGGGAGACCAAGGATGGAAGGCCTTGCATTGTCTGCCCGATTGATTTTGAGCTTCATGCTTGGGTATGGCGAGCCGGTCAGGATGGAATTGAGACATGGATATTCGACAAGAAGTTTTCCTTGGAGACGATTGTCGAGGTCACTGAGGGTACATTTGAGCAACATTGTGAACTGAAGGTTTTGGCCATCATTGGTGGATTTGTGTACTTCTGTACCATGGATATGTTGCATGATGCCATTTATCCTTGTTGGTTCCTGTCTCTATGCATGGAGACGGGGGAGCTGGGCACGCTCTTTCGGAGGAGATTTGACGGCCATGTTTACCCCTACATCATGGCATGGCCTCCTTCTTTGATAGACAACAAGGTGAACCCTCAATTCGAAGGTGCTTGACAACATGTGGACAAGGTATCCTGACATTTCCTTCGTTTGGCCACTAGATGGTATTGTAGTAATGATATGTTCAAGGTGATAGACAACAAGGTGATTAGGTGAACCCATCACTTTACACATACGCCATTCAGCACAAGTCTATGGCTTTATATGACTGGCTGCATTTCTGAACTGGTTCACATATGGCATTCCGTCTCCTTTGAGACGGAGATTCCACCTTTTAATCGGTATTGTTGTCATTTTGATCCTATACTTATGTTGTGTTGTCCGTTGGACAGAATTTGGACTGTTCATATGTAAACGCTTGTAAGAGGTTCCACTTGGTCTTTTTATTTTCACCTAATCACTCTGTTGTTGTGTTCCATTTCATTCACCTTAATTATTTGAAATGAGATACCTATCCATCTACTTGAAAATAATATTCACTTCCAATTTGGGACTCTTCCCATGAAATAGTTTACACTTTGAAATCCTGTTGATAAGATTAAAATAAGAAACTCGGTTTGGAAACCCACTAAGAATAGGGCAGAAAATAGGTTAGCTGGAGGCAAAGGATGATCTTGACAATTGGTGGTTGACTCGCTCTGGCTAAATCATGCCTTAGCAACATGCCTTTTTACATCTAGGGATCAGAAAGGGAACTGATTTTTTTTTCAGAGCATAGTTCCTATGGCACGAAGACCTACATATTAGGAAATATTGCCTCTGTAAACAAATATAAGACTGATTAGTGATCTAAACGGTCTTATATTTGTTTACAGAGGGAGTATCATTTAGTAGGCTGGCCTATACTTGTGGACCCAGAGAACAAGGTATCTTAGGGGTTTTGGATCTTCAAACAATGAATAAGGTCTTACTAGCAAAATGGCTCCGTAAACTTAAGACTGAGGATCACCTCTGGCAGAAACTTCTATAAGAGAAATATGGCAAAACCATTACACTACTGGTATTAATAAACACATAAATGGAGATTCTCAATTTTGGTCAGGTTTCCCTGACATGAAAAATTCATTCTATAAGCATCACACAAGAATTGTCAGGGATCGAACCAATACCATATTCTGGAAAGAACCACTAACCTCCTTGTCTGTCCTTTCATACACTACATGATATCTGTCTTAGTCTTGGCATTTCTGTTTTTGAAGTGATAAATGAAGGGTGGGATGCCATGTTTCTAAGTAAGGCATATGATCATAGCTAAAGCAAAACATGACATATGATCATATCCCCCCTTTTAAGAATAGGATGGAAGGTTGAGATGCATTGTCAAATTTGTGTCAGGATGAGACCATTGATCACTTATGTCTGTCCTGTTCACTTGCAAGGTTTGCCTGCAATATAATCTGATGTGTTTTTAGTCTATTTTGTTTGCAAATTTTTTTAGAAGGAAGATTTCTAGTAAATGAATTGTAAAATCTAGGTTTTTTTGTCTGTCTAATTTGTCCGATATTGTCAGTAGCGGACTGTAAGCTATCATCTGGATATTGGATATATATAAATAGGCACATTATTTTCCAAACAAAGAGCATGCATGCCATATTCCTGACTAAGAACTAGCAGACATGCACCTCAAGGGAATCCAGTCAAGAAAATGTGGCTAAATGCATGCAGCATTCGTATCTGCAGACTGGTACTATGAACTGTATTCGTTATCCACTTGCATACATGCATGTTGAATTCCAACTTATCTTCCTCACTTCCAGCTGTTTGCCAGGAGCTCCACTCCAAACAAACATGGCCATAGCGTCTCGTATGTCTATGTAAACCCATAAACCAAGCCATAGATACTGTGTTCTTATACACAATGACAGTTTAATAAAAGAAGAAAAATGAGATCTTCACCATCATCTATTTACACAATTTGCATCTCATCCCCCTTAGTTTTGGCCTGACTTCCTCCGCAATCTTGACAATTGCGAAGAACAGGACCCTGTACACTACCACCATCCCACAAAGGATGGCAATGTTGACCCACTTGGAGTACCCCATCTCCACCTGCAGCTTCTCTTGCAGCACCCGAAGGCCACTGATGGTGACATTCTTCTCGACCAGCTGGTCGCTTGGGAACGTCTGCCCTATGAACTCGTTCTTGTAGAACCCCTGCACCGCGTACTTGTGGAAGGAGATGTAGTAGCAAGGGTACTTCCACACTGGCTTTGGGAGTTCGTTAGGGAGGCGGAAGAAACCGCCATTGAGCATCATCACCCCTTGCACCCCGGCCCCAACAATGATCCCCATCAGGAAGTCTGGGACGATGACGGCGATGATCATCATCATGCTCTCCACCAGCATTGTGCACATGCACAGGTTGACAACGAAGTAGGCGAAGCGGTCAGGCCCTTTTGTTAGCCCAGTAAGGTAGTACAGCATCGCGCCGGGGATCATGGCGATGACGGCCAGGTATGGAGTGGCCGACAGCGTGTTTGAGATCACAAACTCTGCCACGCCGTAATGGCCGCTCAGCCTCTCCCTTCTGAATACCTAGAAATAAAGTGTGCAGCCAGACTTTTTATTTATTTCAGACTTCCAGTATACAGTGAATGTATGGGCATATAATTGCTCTTATGAAAATGTTAGTCTGATGGCAGAGAGAAAGCAACCTTTACGTCCTCTACAAAAGAGGGGAATCCTCCAATAGCCATGAAAGTAAGAAGGGCTGTCGTATACATTATGACTTCACATCGAGACTGAAAAATCAGGGGAACAAATCAGTTTTGTTGATGTATAAAATATTTATGTTGCCTAATGAATGATGTCTTGTAGAATTCACCTGGATGGAACTGTAGCTGTGGCCAAGTTGGTAGAATATGGTGCCAAGACAAATGCCAATGCCCAGGTAAACACCCAAACGCATCCAGTAGTATCCTATGTCCCTGTGCATATTCACAAATGACCTTCTGGTGAGCACAAAGAGCTTCGTTGAGAAGCCGGCTTGCTCCCTCTTCCTAAATGGAGGTCCACCCTGGAACATAGCTCAAATATTAGAACAAGAATTTGATCTTGATTGTGTAAACTTCGCTAGGCCAGCACCATATACTCCGCGGCGAGAAGTTTATTACCGGTTCATTCAAATGAAAAATGACATGTTGTACAGACGCTGAATTAGCATGTTGCTCCTCCAGTTCATAAAAGGAGATTCTTTAGGTATACCTTCAGCTGAAGGTTGAAAACTTTGACCGCCAGTATCTTTTGAATATTCAGACCCGAAATCATATGCGGTCCGTTCCTAAATATAAGTCTTTTTAGAGATTCCACAGTGGAATCTCTAAAAGGACTTGTATCAGTGGAATCTCTAAAAAGACTTGTATTGAGGAACGGAGGGAGTATAATTTTACTGTCTATTATATATACATACTATACTACAGCAGAAACAAATGGTCAAAGTTACATTCTGAAAGCCGTGTAAATGTCTAACCGCCACTTTTTCATGAACTTGAAGGAGCATTTCACTGACTGAATTTGTCCTAATAATTATTTTGCTGTTGCTGTATACAGATTAGTCCACATTTGGGTGGTCCCTTCTTTGTAACCACACATTTTGGGACTGCCAAACAGTACAATCTTTAATCTCAGAGAATAAATAAATGAGCTTGTAAGCAACTTACTATCCCTTTCATCTCAGCTATCCGGTCCATTGTTTTCTCTGAATAAGCGGGGGACTGGTAAGCATCTGTCAGGATCTCTATTGCTTCAGCCGCAGTTTTTCTCCTAGCTTTGGAACTCTCGACAATTTCCTGCATGCATATGGGATCACAGAGCTAAAGTAAACATACTGTACCTTTTGTTCCGAGTGTCATACAGAGAAATGACGAGGAAAAACAGGTACTACCTCGTCAAAATCTTTGTTGATTGTCCTCAGGAAGTGGTCAGAAGGGTTCCTCAGGTGTGGGCATGGGAAGCCACTTTCAGTGAAGAACTAGCACAGGAAATGAACACCAAACTCAACATTTTCATGGAGAAAAGAGGGATTTGTCATTTGCAATGTAGTGTAATCACCTGATTGGCGTCGGAGGCGGGTCCGAAGAAGACGGTCCGACCGTAGGCGAGGAGGCAGAGGCGGTGGAAGAGGTCGAAGACGTCGCCGCTGGGCTGGTGCACGGCGGCGACGACAGTCATGCCCTCCCTTGCGGCGACCCTGGCGATGTGGCTCATGACGTGGTAGGAGGCGGCGCTGTCGAGCCCGCTGGTGGGCTCGTCGAGGAAGAGCAGCCGGGGTCGGGTGAGCATCTCGATGCAGATGGTGACCCGCTTCCGCTGCCCGCCGCTGATGCCCTTGGTCATCCGCCCGCCGATGCGCGTGTCCATGGCGTCGCCCAGCCCCATCTCCTGGATCACGGCGTCCGCGTGCGCCCGCTTCTCCACCGCCGGCATGCTCCCCGGCAGCTGCAGCTGCGCCGAGTAGTAGACGGCCTCCCGCACCGACATCGTCGACATCAGCACGTTGTCTTGGGTCACGTAGGCCTTCAAGTTCAGTTCACAGCATCCAGTCGTTAACTTGGATTACACATTGATCATATCGTAGCTACCAGCCTACCACCACTCAACAAATTACTAATACTGAGAACAAGCATTCAAATCATGTACTCCCTCCGTAAAGAAATATAAGAGTGTTTAGATTATATTTCTTTACAGAGGGAGTAGAACACAAGATAGAAAGCACATGTGTTTGCTGACAGGGCAAAATGCTTAATATTTCTGGTGGGGTAGATTGACCTTGGTACAAGCATGTCTTAGTAGCATGCCACTGTACATGATTAATATTACTGGCAGGGTAGATTGACCTTGGTACAATCATGTCTTAGTAACAAGCCCCTGTACATGCTGCCCTTCTACCCCATTCCTGTGGGTGTTAGGAAGAGATCTGGCTTCTTTAGAGCTAGAACGGTACTACCTCCATCCGGGTCTACAAGTCCCCTTTGTGTTTTGTGCCAAAATTTGACCATTAATTTAACTAGCAAAATTAAGTTAAATATTATAAAATGTATATTACTAGATTCGTATTTGAAAGTAGTTTTGAATGGTATTATTTTTACTACAGAAAACCTATATTTTATTAATCAAATTTACAGTCAAAGTTTAACACAAAATACAAGGGGGCTAATAAACCCGGACGGAGGTAGTATATGGCAAGATGATGACAAATAAAAAGAAATATCACTTAGTTAATTGGACGAGTGTTTGTAGACCTAAAAGGCAAGGAGGCCTTGGTGTTCTACTTAACAAATATGCCAAGAATGCATGTATGTCTGGAGTTCATCAGAGTTGGGGATTCCCAAATCTGGTTCAGCATGAGAAGTGTTCAAAACATTTGTTTTATCCAAATTGCAAGAAGATTGTAGGGAACGGTAGAAACACCAGGTTTTGGGATGATTGTTGGGTAGGGTCTAAAACCTGTTGTGCCAATCTCAATTAAGGTTATACAATATACGTTTGGAAAGGCTGGGATGGTGTCAATTTTCGAAGAACTCTTTGGGGGTGATTCTTTGATGCTTTTGGAAAGTGTATAAAAGATGATTGTGCGGATGTTGTTTTAAATGATCAAAGGGACACTGCGAGGTGGACGCTTACCACTAGTGGTAAATTCACAGTCAAATCTCTTTATCAGAAAATGATATTGAACAACTGCTAACTTCGCGCAACAATTCATATGGAGGAGGTCCCTCCAGCGATGAACAATATTCATATGGAGGTTCCTCCAACAGATGGTTTTCATTTGGCTGATGACTAAGACAGTATTCTTTTTTTTTTTGCAATAGGACTAAAACAGTATTCTGACCAAAGATAGCCAGCTGAGGAGGGGATGGATGGGTACTAAGGCTTGCACATTTTGTGGTCAAGATGAAAGTGGAGATCATCTATTCTCTTGCTGCTCTGTTGCTACACTTATCTATAGCTCACTGCAGTGTGCTTTCGATCTTACTCCTGTGTCCCTGTTGATCAGAATCATTTGCTTTGGTGCTTGGCCAAGGAGCTTTTCAAAGAAGCATACATTTTTAGTTACTGTTGGAATCACATATGTGTTTTTAGGCTGTTTGGAGATGCGGAAACGATGCCTGTTTTAATGACAAAGATGAACTGCTAGGTGGTCTACGGATCTGGATGTAATTTCTATTATTTCTGGTATTCGTTGTACTGCCATGATTGAAGATGAATAGATTAGAAATTTTCTCGCAAAAAAAAGAGAGGATCAACGGCCCCCTTTGCATTGGTTCATCTGATCTGTTTTGCTGCTGGCAAGTGGCTGATGCTGCCTCGGTTTCTTCTTGGCCAGAAGCTGTTACAGCTATGATCCCTGGCTATGATGATGTGTTGTTACATGTTGAATCCACCTTTGTTGTTTGTGCAGAACGCTCCAGAGGCTGTGCTCCCTCCGGGTTGAATAAAAAGACACGGCCGTAATTTAAACATGCTGCTTCAGATTGTTTTGAGTTATTCAGTTGTGGTTTGTGTCGAACCGTGGTTTCTTTTAACGGAAAATCGGAAGGGGAAGCCCCTCTTTTGTCAAAAAACAAAAGGAGTGCCATAGCCATTTTTTGTGAAGTTGGAGCTCCTGTCTTACGTACCGAGGTTCCGAAGGCGAGCTTCTCCCGGCGGCCGTTGATGAGAATCGACCCGGTCTGGGTGATCCCAGGCCCCAACCTTCCTGCGATGGAAGGAAAAAGAAATCAGCTTCGGTGGTTCTGTAAGTTAATGGAAATGCTAAAAGAATCTGATGTCAGATTTTTAGACATGCCAAATCAAACTTTTTCATGATAGTTTATATTGGGGGTCAAGATGACAAATTTAGTTTGCAAGCATGGTAGTCTTTTGATAAAAAATAAATTGAAACGGATTTATCACTAAACTTGCCATCCCGGCGAACACAACTTGTCATGAAAAACATTGGATTTGTCACGCCTAAAAATCCGACGCTCGGTGAATATCCAGTCGTTAACTCTTTGGCCGAATGAGGCTTTTATTATGTATCCGGGACAAAGTAGAAAAACAAACCGACAGAGCAATAAAGCACGTATCTTGGAGAGAAAGCTTTGACGTGGCGTGACCCGATCGAGCCGAGCCGCTCCCAGTCCCGTCCATCCACAACGCTCGAACCTTCGTGTAGGCCCGTTTCATTCATGCGGCAGACGACACACACACAGTGAGCATCAAGGGATGAATGGATTAGCAACATGGGGGCTACAGTACGGCCGTCTCTTAGGCGCAGGACGGTCCGATCGCTTGAGTTGGTATCATCATTAAATTTGGTTGATGTTGCGTCGTCGTCCACCATTATTTTGTTGTAGAGGAGGGCTATGCATAGTGCTTTTATTCCAGACAAGAAAGATCCGCAGTGATGTAGGCGTTCGGACAGAAATCTGTCTGACTTATAATTCAATGGCACCGTGTACATTAATAGAATGTAATGTAATGGATAAAAAATATAAGGTGGCTTACTTTTTATTTTAAAAAAAATTCATATTTTTCTGTGTTTGATCAAGTTTACGAAGATAGGTATCAATATCTACAATATTAAATTTGTATCAATGGATTCTTTTTTGGAAAAGGAGGTTAAGACCCTCGGCCTCTGCATCAATTGATGCACACAACCATTTTTTTATTATTTAACATAGGTCTAACAAGAACATACATCAAGCCACCCGAAGCCACCACTCACACCTACAAAACTCGATAATGTGGAGTGCTCTTACTTCTCATATCTAAAATCGGTGCCGTCGCCGATCCATCCACATAACGTATCAGAACTCACAACCATGCAGCAAACTTAAAGCGTACACCACATGCACACGTTTTAAACGCCGACATCATCATCAACATATATTTATTTTGAAATAACCTTATTTATTTCGTATAGCAGTCGGTGATCAAACATAGAAGCGTTTGATTTTTTTTTAAATCGAACACACATATTCAGAAAACGGAACACTTACAGTACTCCTGATCTAGAGTCACGGTACACGAATACTTGTACCCAGATTCCATGTTTCACGGAGATCATAACTAAGCTGTCGGCTCTGAAAAAGTAGTCTTTGTCCACAATTGAAATTCAAATCTCCATTTTTGTGTCTACACTGCAATTTATATATAAAAAAAGCTTGATGTTATATGACTCACTCTAATACACGGGCCAGATTAATTATAGATTTTATTTTTATTTTTTGAAGCATGGTTTTGAATCTTATAAAAGGAAGTGTGCAAGTGTGCTCCGAAGATGGAAAGGGCATACTTCAACGCGTGTGCTACTCATAAGTTTCTGAAACTTCTATGGGTGTAAGTCGATTTTGATCGAAGAAGAAGAGAGCAGCACCGGGGCAAAGACGGGAACGACGTGGCTGGTCGCAGCGTCATTGACGTACGGAGGGGAAGGAGGTTGGGGAGGAAGAAGAAGCATGTTGGAGAAGGAAAATGACCGGAGGAGGAAGATGAAGGACGATGATCTACTTACACACACAAAAAAAAAGATCAGTATATAAGATCTCCAAAATTGATTCGATAATGGCCATCATAAACCACCGTGGAGGAGTCCTGAAATTGGGATTTAGTTCTTTCTTCTAGGATTTATTTCTTCCTTTACTTCCACAAGGACGTGCTACCTCCAGTCTCCACTCTGTGGCCCATGCAATAGTTCACATCTCATGCAAGTATGCAACATCACCCACACGCTTGGTAAAAACAACGTAGCAAAAGAAGAAGACGAAGTTTGTTGCATTTGCATGCAAGGGTGGTGAACCTGCGAGAGTATCGAGAAGCGTGGTCTTGCCGCAGCCGGACGGCCCCATGATGGCGAGCACCTCCCCCGGCCCGGCGTGCCCGGTGATCCCGCTCAGGATGCTCACCGGCTGGGCCCCGTAGGCGCCGGCGGCCACCGAGACGCACACGTCCTCCCACGTCAGGAACACCCCGGGGTCCTCGTCCGTGCCCGCCCACCGGACCGGCGCAGGCGCCACCGCCGCCCTCGTGGACGGCGCTACTTCCACGCCGTCGAAACCCGCAGGCCCGCGGCCGTCCACGCCCGCGGGAGCACGGCGCTGCCAGGCGCTCGCCCACGGGAATATCCTGCCCAGCGACCAGCCTTCGCCGCCGGAGCCGGTTCGCGCGTCGGGCGTGCCGCCGCCCCAGAGCCAGAGCGGCCGCGACGGGCTCGGCGTGGGCGCCCACCGCGGCAGCGGCGACGAGACAGCCATGACGCACGACGTGTAGCTAACTTGTTGGGTCTGATCGGAGGCCCAATCGATCGGAGCTGGTACATGGAGCGGTGGCTAGCTACATGGCCGGGCGTGAATTAATAGCCCTCGGCATGGCTGATGCACTGTGCACTGTACTCTCCCGGATGTTCGTCATGCACTGTGCATTGTACGCTCCCGATGACCAGAGTTTTTATGGGTCTTTTGCTGTTATCTTGAAATATATGAGGAAAAACGTCTAGTACTCTCTTGATGGGGTAAACAATACAATAATCTCACCCGCAAAAAAAAAAAATCTTATTCTAAAGAAAAACAATACAGTAATGCGGTGGATATACAGTTGCTGTTCGATCGGTGTGTTTGTAGTTTGGGTATTAAATCGGTCTATGACGGTAAGATGGGATGGCACTGGCTATGGGGCTGGCCAGCGTGTTTGCTCATTAATTGGCCGGCGCATCATGGCGACCGCAAATCTTACAGCAGCCCCGGCCCCATTAAGGCTCCGTTTGATTTCAAATAAATCATCAACTTATAAGTCAAAAAATAAGAAAAATGACTTATTTTACCAAACGGATCCAACTTATAAGTCATAAGTTGCTCCACCCTAACTTAAAACTCATAAGTCATCCTTTTTTGCGCGGGTCCCATCACCTTTACATTAATAAACAAGGTGGGAAGGTGTATTCAGGTGACTTATAAGTCAGATGACAACCAAACAGGCGTGACATATAAGTCACTGGTTTTAAGTCACCTGACTTAACCTGACTTATTGGAACCAAATAGGCCCTAACCATCCGATGTTACAGTTGGACACCGAAACAACTTCAAAAAGATGCAGCAATCGCGCGGGCGTCTCATTCAATCATCCTATGTTGCAGTGGGATGTACCAAAACAACGTCTTCAAAAAGGTGCAACAATCTCGCGACAACTTCTTCCGGAAGGAGATGCCGCGCAAGCGTTTTTGTTGTCGGAATCCAGCAAACAAGTCAGTAGAAGTCTTCGCCTCGGCACAAAGAAAATCCAACATCACTCGACCTACCCTAGGAAGGCTAGATCGTTCCAAGCAGTTGTTGCTGTGCTGCAAACATGGCAGCAAAACAGCTGCCGAGTGTGGCCTGGACTGATGAGGAAGCTTGTGAAAACATGTAGCGTCACAGTACAAAAGGGGTGTGTCAGATGAGTTCCTGGCTCCTCGCAAAAAGATACAAACTGCAGTGCTCTAAAGGAGTTCTGTGCACGAACCAATTCGCCATCACCTCAAAAGGGTGCAACAATCGCGTGACAACTTCTTCGGGGAGGAGGTCCCGCGCAAGCGTTTTCATTGTCGGAATCCAGCAAACAAGTCAGTAAAAGCCTTCGTCTTGACACAAAGAAAATCCAACATCACTTGACCTACCCTAGGAAGGCTAGATCATTCCAAGCAGTTGTTGCGGTGCTGCAAACATGTCAACAAAACAGCTGTCGGGTGTGTCCTGGACAGGTGAGGAAGTTAGGAGGACACCACGTCGGGGATGGGGTAGAGTTGAGGATGAAGGCCATACAAGAGCTATAAGGTTTAGAGTTAGGAGCGAATAAGGCGCAATAATCAGGTAGGGTTTAGCTAGAAAGCTCAATCCCGCAGCACCAGTTGTCGGCGTGCTTGATAGTCTAAACCAGTTTCTAATGCAGTAGGTCGTCTGGTCAAGGACGGAGCCGGGAATGAATGGAGGGGGAGAGGCACTAACTGTCAAGC
>NC_041390.1:121402748-121414888 GCF_002162155.2 Triticum dicoccoides | reverse complement strand
CAAAATTTTCTTAATCATGAAGAGAGACATGCCTCCTCGCCCTCATTAGCTTTGTGGGTCTGATGGAAAGGGGATACCGAACAATGGAATGGATGGCGGCACATCCATGAGACCAGATAATTACGCTATATTAGTCGCCCTTGTAAAAAAAAGCAGTCCTATGTTCCATCTTTCTTTCATCTTTTTTTTTTCATTTTTCAGACGCAAAGTTATCGAAGAGCCGGTCAATTTAATCAAAGTGGCACGTGCAAAGGTACTGCCTGCAATTTGAGACAACAACTTAATGGACACAACGCATTTGTGGACTACCTAATTTGGTTGATCAGATTTAGGATCATCAAATCAAATCAAACAAAAAAAAGTGGTTGTTGTACTCCATCCAAATACAGTATATACTTGAACAATTTCAAAAATAAAATAAAATATATATATACTTGAACAGAAAGAGTACTGCAAGTCTGCAAGACGTTCGGATCTGGTTTGCCTCTTCAACTTTTCTCCGCTGTAATAACGCGGACCAAGTGTTGTGGCCCGGTTGGTAGCTAGCTCCAACTTAAAAGCTCCATGTGCCTAGTTAGTGTTCTTCAAATCCCAAAGTCATGCATGCTCACCTTCCACCAGCAACTCATTTTAAAGCAAGACAACATGAATAGCATGCATATGTGCCGTGAGGTCATTGTAGCATGTGCACGGACACCACATTTAAGGCTAACGTACGATTGTCAAGCTTTTTTTACTTCTATCGCCAATATTTTGGATCCATATTTAATTATTTACTAGGAAACATGCCCGTGCGTTGCAACGGGAGAAAAAAATTGTATGCCCCTATCCTCCTTGCACATAGATCCACATCACTTACTTGCAAGGATACATGGCCACAAATGCATATTCAAATTAAGAACGATCAAAATGCATATTATTTATCTTATATATATTTCATACAGGGAAAATTCAACCTTTGAAGAAAATGAGGTGAAAGAGTTAACTTCTGGAATGAACGTCAAAGCCAATTACCTTTTGGGGCAATGTATTATTAAAGTATATCCATACAACTTGCGATGTGATCATGAGAGAACAAAGTTGAATAATAATTTTTTTTATCAAGTAAAGAAGGTGAGAACAGTGCTCAAAACTCAAGTGTGAGATTATAGACAACATACAGATTGCCTTATTCCAACTGAAGAATATATGTACCAATGAGATCGATCTCCATGCTACACCAAATTATCAATTCATCAATTGATTGTACATTGCATATCAATTTACTTGCCTGAAATTTTAAAAAACCTGACTGGTGATGAACTAACCGATTCACACAAAGAGCTACAATCAGAGGAAGTGGGTAAGAATGGCAATTAATATAAATGGCAAACAACAATCTAACAAAATAGTACAATACTTATAGAAACTGGCAACGAATTTGGAATTTAATATTTTATTGAATGGAAAAACCCCTCCGCATTATTAGTGATGCCAATCCTGAAATAAGATAACAACTTGAAGAACAGAGAAAACTAATTTATTTGGAGCTCGTAGCTCAGAACACAAATTGCAGTTTCCAGCCTGAGAGATAGACACATGCCAGTTTCCCTCACATGTGTGACCTTCAGAATATTGCATTGCTCTCATTACCAAAATGAGGGCATCAAATATTTAACCTGCAAACCAGAACATGTGACAATATCTATGAAGAGCTGCATCTACTTCATTTCAATGACATATTGATTAGGAGGTAGTAGCATGCAACATATACAAATAAAAGTTTTGCAGTGCGACAAGCGCCACCTCCCCAAAATTCTGGAAAGCTCAATCTTATCGCACCTCCTCTTGGTCTTTCCCCCTGGACTCCATCTAAGACAGCTACACGGCCGCCCGGGCGATCATTACAGCGAATGACACTGACTCAAGTTCACTCGACACCTTCTACTCCACGCTCAACTCGGCGAGACTCGGCCAACTCAAGTTGTTATCAGCAAGCCTTTGTGTGAATCGGTTAGTTCATCACCAGTCAGGTTTCAGTAACACATTTCAGTTTCACAAAATTATAATTCACCAGTCCACTGAACATGTTGCACATTTCAGTTTCACAAAATTATAAACATATCCTGAATATTTGATGATTTTGTACTAACTATACAGTACGATAGAATTACAAAAAGAAAAGTAAGACACTAACGGACTAACCTGCATGTCCTTGGTTTGTTCACTCTGTTTGCTCTGAATTGCAGATTACGTTTACAGCCACATAGTATCACGTCAAATGTCTCATGAATTAAGATCACAAAACTTCTCTAAAAAAAGAACATCACAAAACTCTCATGAACAATATGAGGTCATGCAGGATGCAACCAACCTTGGGTCGCTCGGGAAATCAAGCAAGATGTGTTATCCCTGGTCATGTTCTTGGCCGGCCTCTGTTGCTCCGCTCTCGCCCAATCATCGGATAACTGAAACCACACAAACCTCTTGAATTCCAACTCTAATCCGCCACCATCGGTCACTATGTGTGGCTCGACATGTGATGGCGTGCGTCCAGCAAATCCCTGCAGCTCACCGACCCAAAACCCACCGCTGCCGCCACAATCTCCTAGCTGCACTATAGTCCAAGAAATTAGAATCTCGCACCATATGTAATCAAGAGCAGAGATACGGAAGAATTCAAATACTTGGGACTGACGAACAACGACAATCCTGATTCGAGACTTGGGCTTAGCGGCTTGCTTCGAAATGTCTATAAAAGAGCAACCTCTATAAATGTCTATAGAAGAGCAACCTCAGTATAAACGTCTATGAAAGAGTTCAAATACAGAAGTTCATATAATACTACGAAAGAGTTTCAATAGAGGTTCTGAACTTCAATGTCTTAAAATTATTACTTCTTGATACATCTACCTGAAATTAACAATAAGCGGGTTACAATATGAAATTCCCAACAGAAAAGATTAAGTGGTCATGCACACACACAACTCACTTCAACAGTTTTCGACCAGCTAGTTAACATGTGAAGCTGGGCTGCCTGTTCTTCAAGATATTTATTATATCTCCAGGCCCATTTCAGCATATGATGGAACGATTCTTTTAGCTCTCCTTTCTCAGACTCGCTCAATTGTGTGCGCAGTTCTTGAGACATCTAAACATCAAGAGAAGCAACTTGAAGAACATAATAATCTCAAACCCAATATGAACAAGACTGAACAAGCAACCTAGATAAGCTTTTGATGGAACACATCAAGATCAATCATTCAATCACCTCTCTCCGAAAAATAATATACACTACCAAATTCAGATGTTGTAGAATTCCGTAGGATCTCTTCAATCTAAGAATCAAAAAACTGATGAGATACGAAAAAACAAAATAATAATTTCACGGGTTCAAATGCACACCTTCGATTCAACTCTCAGATTGGAAAGCAGCTGAGGGTATTTCATTGAAGTGTATGGACATCTGAACTGGACAACTTCAAGCAATTACAAAACCTACATGAAACAAATAGCAAATAAGATTTTCCAGCGGACAAATTGTCAAGACATCTTTCTCTCACTGTTAATGAATAAAAAGTTTAGCAAGTCTGGATACTTCTAAAGTTTTGTGGTGTCTTGAATGGTGAACCATTCAGGACTGCTCCATGTGCAGGTATGAGTTTTATTAAGTTCGGTGAAGCATTTGCGCTTCAAGCCACATCTGACTCCGTCATTCGCTGTTCAGTGGCTAGGCCATCAATAATCCCAAATCCACTGCCAAGTCTAAAAGGCAATGTGTCTGATGAATCCAACAACCGGCAGCGGCAAAAACCGTTGAGAAATTAAACAAGAGCGCCACCGACATAAAGATAAATATAAGAGGAAAAGGCATTTATCTCTACCCTTATCAGGCAGCTAATATTCAGATGCAATTAAACAAGGCAATCCTAGGAACACTTAGGTTAGAAAAGCAAGTCAGGAGCACAATTAATTATCTCTACTCTCATATGTAAGCAATGATAGCAGGCAAAAACTATGCTCTTTGATTGCGAAGCAGAATGTTGCCCATCTGGAATCAATGAGTGATGCGCCATAGAGAGGGCACTTCTAGTTCTAGTGCTTCAGGGGTTGGGTTTTCAGCGTCAGCAGCACCATTAGGAAAATCACCTGCATCGGCCCCGGAGAAGAACCCACCGCGGCCGTGGCGCCCGGAGAACACCTTGCGGTTCTTGGCCACGACGTCGCACGCCGCCTCCGTCGGCATCCGGCGCGCGAACAACGCAGCCGCCAGGAACCATCCGGCGCCGGACCCTGCTTGAAGTAGTCCACTACGCGGGCCTCGGGGTTCCCGGACAGCTCCCGCAGTCAGCGCTCGAGCCTGACCAGCACGGCCGCGGCGAGCGTGCCCCGCAGAGCACGCCCCTGCCGGCTCCAGCGCCTGCGCGCCAAACAGGAAGTTGGACTCGTGGATGGAGAAGATCTGCTCAACGGCCCGACGCCGTGCTGCCCCGCAAGCCCCGGCAAGGCGGCTTTCATCCCCGCCGCATCGTGGTTGAACGCCCGGCTCAGCCCGCCCACACGTCGCGGCGGCTCACCCTTGGGCGCCCTGTCCGTGCGTGCGCCGGCCTCGACGCCACCGGCAACGGCCCGACGCCGTGCTGACGCGCCCGAGCCCAGGCGAGGAAGCCTCCATCCCCTGCTGCATCGTGGTCGCGTCGTCGTAGCTGTCGCCACCACCACGGACGTCGTCGCACAGCCGCAGCCTCCGAGTTCACCAGCCGCCGGTGCCCCCGTCCTCCCTGCGACCGGCGTCGCGACCCTCTACCTCGCGGACAACGACGACAGCGCCACTATCGACCGTCTCGGCCGCCCCTCGCCTCGCTCACGTGGGCCGCAGTCAACCCCTGCCGCGACGCCTCGTTCTATTCCTGGGCTTGGACGGCGCGTACGCCCGGTGGTGGAGAACGGGAATGGATAAGCTGCCGGTGGAGGATAGGGGGTTTAATGTAAAAATGAAACGTTTTCTAAACTTAAAATAGGACTGCGGGTTGATTTCATGTAAACTTATGAGCTTGTTTGCAAAACGGCCACGATGACGACGACCAGAAGCATTAACTGCTTTATTAGTAGGGAAAGAGGGAAAGATACATATGGAGTACTACCTTCGTCGGAGTTTATTAGTCTTCTTTGTATTTTGTGCCAAAATTTGATGACATATGTATTTGACTAGCAAAGTGTAATGCGTGTGAAAAAAATAATGTTGGATTCGTATTTGAATATGGTTTTTAATGATATTATTTTTGCTACTAAACTCATATTTATTAGGGAATAGATTGAGAGTTTTTCTTTCCCTTCTCGCAAAGCGATTAGGGAATGCCTTCCTCCCCTCAATCTCCACCCACGAGCCTGTGGATTCGCCTTCCCCTCGCCTGCCGCTCCGGCGGCCGGTGGCGGGGAGGGGATTTCTGGTGCCCGGGATCCGGTTAGTGGACATGTAGGGTTTTAGTCCTTGCAGGGGCGGCGTTTGGACGAATGGCGACGCTTCTTCTTCGAGCCAGTCTTTCGATCTTCGATCCTCCTCAAGTTCGTCTGTTGGTACTGATTAAACGGATCTCCAACATAGATTCCTGCCAGCACCTCGGGGCGACGAGCTTAGGGTTTCTCGTCGTGCATACGCAACGAATATTTGGTGTCGGGTTCTTCAGATCGATTCAAGGATTCAACGACGACGACTGCAGCTCTAGAGTGCTGGTCCATAGGGACATATGCACAAAGACTTCCTAACCGTCATAGACAAAGTTAGGCCGGTTCCAGTATGGTAGCGGCGACAACGGCACGTCGGCAGCTCGTCCTGGCAGCGGCAATGGCCGTTCAATGGTCCATGGACCTCAATGTAATTTTTATTATGTTTGAGAGTTTTTGTACTTGCGGTGAATCTTTATAATAGTTCTGATCCTTTTCACAGAAAAAACTTATATTTATCAGTAAGTCATGGTCAAAATATGACCCAAAATATGATGAGACTAATATACTACGGCGAAGGTAGTACATTGTTTTAATTTATATTAGTGGTTAATTTTTAAGTTTCTCGTTGTTGGGTAAAAAGCGTGAGCAACCGTATAACTTGTTTTTTTAAAAAAAGACAGGAGCCCGATTTTATAAATAAAGCCATAAGAAAAAGTAACAGGACAACACAACCAGACCAACCGAACAACATCCAAGACAGCCACAAAATAAAATACCAGCCAACATGCCACAAAATTCACAGCATGTAGGGCAGCATAAAGACATACGGAAGGCGCGCATGACAATAACCTACTACAGAAGAAAAACCCCATGGTTTAACCATGGACACCATCCGCTGGAGGTAGCAAAGAGTTGGCAGACGACCAAACTTTAGCAATAAGTCTCCAGGGAATCCTGATCATCAAGTTTAGTCCATAATTTCCACTGCTGCAAATAGACATTTAAAACAAAATGTCAGCAAGTTTGTTAGGGAAAACACCCTTAATGATGAATTTATTTCGTGTAGTCTAGAGCGACCAACACATGGAGCCAAGGCCCACCCAAAACAACCGTCTGGACCGCCCCTGGAGCCCAGAAGAGAGCAACCGAAGCTCATCAAAGAAATTGGGGGCCCAAAGAACGTTAAGCCAACCCTGAAGAGGGCAGCCATATAACTTGTTTCTGTCTAGAGGAATATTAAGATGCGCCCACCTTGATATGATTCATACAAAATGATCAAACAACTGGCAACATTATTCCCTTTACACAAAAAATTACTCCCTTCATTCCTAATGTTGGTAAACGTTGCATGGAAAACAAAAAAAATTCTACGCACACACAAGATCTATTCATGGAAATGCATAGCAATGAAGGGGGAGAGTGTGTCTACGTACCCTCGTAGACCGTAAGCGGAAGCGTTTAACAACGCGGTTGATGTAGTCGAACTTCTTCGCGCTCCAACCGATCAAGTACCAAACGTACGACACATCCGCGTTCTGCACACGTTCAGCTCGGTGACGTCCGCCGCCTTCTTGATCCAGCAAGACGGCGAGGTAGTAGATGAGTTTCGGCAGCACGACGGCGTGGTGACGGTGATGATGAAGTGATATTCGCAGGGCTTCGTCTAAGCACTACAAAAATATGACCGGGGGTGTAAACGGTAGAGGGAGGCGCCGCACACAACTAGTCAATTATCTGTCGTGTGCTAGGCACCCCCTCCCACACATTTATAGGTGGTTGGGAGGGAGGAGCAGCCAAAGGGGCACCCAAGTAGGAGGAATCCTACTTGGGGTCTCTCCCAAGCCGCGCCCTCCCCCTGCCTTGTATAAGTGCGGGGAAAGGCAGGGGAGGCCCCCCCCCTTTCCTTTCCCACTTGAGGAGGGAAAGGAAGGAGGCCCCCTCCCCTTTCCTTCCACTAGGGCCTGCTGTCCAAGGAAGGGGTGCACCAGGGGCTGATATGGCCCCCTTTGGCCCATTAGGCCCATACACTTACCGGGGGTGTCCGGAACCCTTTCCGATCACCAGATGACTACCGGTGCACTCTGAAACTCTTTCGGTGTCCGAATACCATCGTCCTATATATCAATCTTTACATCTCGACCATTTCGAGACTCCTTGTCATGTCTGCGATCTCATCCGGGATTCCAAACAACATTCGGTCACCAAATCATATAACTCATATAACACTATATCGTTAACGAACATTAAGCGTGCGGACCCTATCGATGCGGCTTGAACTACGTCGGTATTTCCCCAGAGAGGAAGGGATGATGAAGCATAGCTACGGTAGGTATTTCCCTCAATGATGAGACCAAGGTTATTGAACCAGTAGGAGAACCACGCAACACTACGTGAACGGTACCTGCATACAAAGAACAAATACTTGCAACCCGACGTAAAAGAGGGGTTGTCAATCCCTCCCGGATAAAAAGATAGATAAAATTGTGGTAGATCGGATAAATAGATCTCGCGGGAATGCGAGGTAAAATAAATAAATAAAAAATTGCAGCAAGGTATTTTTGGGTTTTTGGATTAATAGATCTGAAAATAAAAAGTGAATCTTACATTCTTAAGAAGTTGATCCCTGTAGGATCGAAAGTACGTGTAGAGGGGAGGGTGATTAGACTACTTGACCAAATAAAAATCTAGCCTTTTCCCAATTTTAGTTCCTGGCAGATTTTAGCAACTTAACACAAGTCAAGCAATCAACCTACACATGCAATTCTAAGAGTATAGCAGTGGAAAGTAAAACAATTGCATATGAAGGTAAAGGGAGGAGTTTGGAGTGTGCAAACGCAATTTGAGACACAGAGATTTTTGGCATGGTTCCTATAGGTGGTGCTATCGTACATCCACGTTGATGGAGACTTCAACCCACGAAGGTTAACGGATGCGCGAGTCCATGGAGGGCTCCACCCATGAAGGGTCCACGAAGAAGCAACTTTGTCTATCCCACCATGGCCATCGCCCACGAAGGACTTGCCTCACTCGGGTAGATCTTCACGAAGTAGGCGATCTCCTTGCCCTTACAAACTCCTTGGTTCAACTCCACAATCTTGACAGAGGCTCC
Source organism: Triticum dicoccoides (assembly GCF_002162155.2). Classification (NCBI taxonomy): domain Eukaryota; kingdom Viridiplantae; phylum Streptophyta; class Magnoliopsida; order Poales; family Poaceae; genus Triticum; species Triticum dicoccoides. Next base: position 121,406,352 of record NC_041390.1, on the reverse strand, counting down.
CAAGTGACACCTAATCAATCTAGGAGACACCACTCTCCAAGAGGTAACAAATGGTGTGTTGATGATGAACTCCTTGCTCTTGTGCTTCAAATGATAGTCTCCCAAACACTCAACTCTCTCTCACAGGATTTGGATTTGGTGGAAATATGATTTGAGTGGAAAGCAACTTGGGGAAGGCTAGAGATCAAGATTTAAGTGGTTGGAGTGGAATATCTTGATCTCAACACAAGTGTAGGTGGTTCTCTCTCATAAAATGTATGTTGGAAGTGTAGGCATGTTCCGATGGCTCTCTCCTTAAATGAAGAGTGGGTGGAGGGGTATAAATAGCCTCCACACAAAATCTAACGTTACACACAAATCACCAAACTCGGTGGGACCGAATCATGAAACTCGGTCAGACCGATTTAGTTTAAAATGTGAACGTTAGGATTCTCGGTGGGACCGACATGTCAACTCGGTGGGACCGATTTTGTTAGGGTTAGGGCATAACGTAATATCGGTGAGACCGATTACACAAACTCGGTGAGACCGATTTTGGTAATGGACTAACAGAGAGTTGGTCAGGCAAACTTGGTGGGACCGATTCACTCATCTCGGTTGGACCAAAGTGTTACGAAAGGGAAACAGAGAGTTTGCATTGCAATCTCGGTGGGATCGATCGCTCATCTCGGTTTGACCGAAACATTACGAAGGGAAGCAGAGAGATTACAATCCCATCTTAGTAAGACCGAGATCCCTATCGGTGAGACCGAAAAGACTAGGGTTTCTGGCAGTGGTTATGTCAACTGAACTCGGTGGCGCCGGACAGAAAATTTCGGTGGGGCCGAGTTTGACTTTTGGTTTGGGACATATGTGGATGTGAGAAAGTAGTTGAGGGTTTTGGAGCATATCACTAAGCACTTTGAGCAAGCAAGCCATTAGGCAATACCTCATCCCCTCTTAATAGTATTGGCTTTTCCTATGGACTCAATGTGATCTTGGATCACTTAAAATGAAAAGATGTAGAGTACTAAGCTTTGAGCTTGAGCCAATTCTTTGTCTTTAGCATTTTGAGGGGTCCACTTTTCTCATCCATGCCATGCCAATCATTGAGCTTTCCTGAAATGTTTATCTTGAAATAGCATTAGCTCAATGAACTATATGTTGTTAGGAATTACCAAAACCACCCAGGGATAGTTGCACTTTCAATCTCCCCCTTTTTGGTAATTGATGACAACATATAGATCAAAGCTTCGACAAATGATAAAAATTAAAAGAAATATCGTCGCTTTGAGAAGTATTTGATAAGCAAGAGCTCCCCCTAAATTTATGCATTATTTAAAATTTGCTTTTGAATGCAAATGCACAATCGATTAGGATCATGGGTTACTCTTCCATGTCACATACATCTTGGTGGAGCGCTCAAAATGATAGAGATTAAAAGCATGCACTCATTGACGAGGACATGTATTAGGGGTAGGGTAACAGGCCTGACCTAAAGACCCTACCCATGGACACCATACACTTTGTACTGGGCCCCTGGGCCAGATCGCCGTCCAGACGTACCGCAACTTCAAAGTCACTCGGACGACAACAACCACTCGGAGCATAGCACTCCACTCGACGAGCTCATTCCACTCGGCAGTGTAACTCACTCGGATATGCGAAGACCAATAGTCAGCATGACGGTTTTGTAGTGGCCATGTATTATGGCATTCATACCCCACTTTGTAACATAGGAGGTGAGGAGGTGGCGCACTCTATATAAGCCACCCCCACCACTAGACTTGGGGGTCTTTTCGCCACCTCTCTCTCTTTTCACCATTAGTCTCAGGACTTAGCTCAGGCATGGGGATCCGTTCCTCTCTCTCACACACACATTGTAATCTCCGGATATATACTCAGATAAAACAAAGCCTCTCCGGAGCACGAGACGTAGGGTTGTTATCTCCACCGTGAGAGGCCCGAACTCGCTAAAACCACCGTGTCACCCATATGCATCTCGATAGATCATGCTCCGTTATCCTACCCCTCTCTTACTGTCGGAGTCGTTCCCACGACAGTTGGCGCCCACCGTGGGGCATGGCGTCTGTCGAACCATGGTGCAAATGGTTTCTTCATCAATTTTTGGCAACAGATCGACGACGATCGTGAGAGAGATTGACTGCTAGAATTCTGGCCATCACGCCATGCATGCAACGAAAAGGATCAGGGAAGTATCCATTTTATCTAGTCCTTCTTTGAAGTAATTATCTAACAATGGGTTGATCTTTTCCTCCTGTAGGATCAGACATCACCCATGCGTGATCAATCATAAGGAGAAGAAGCGGCGAAAGGGACACCTCGCTCCGTTCTGATCGCTGGTTCTGCTCCGAGGCGATGAAGCGACGCCATTCTCGTCTGCGACACCATCGTCGCGCCCCCATGCATGAACGTCGGCGCCGTCCACCCGTCGTCTCCGACTCCATCTACGACGCCGACGTCGCGCTTCCACGCATTGACACCGACGCCGTCCGCCGATCGTCGTCTTCGGCCTCGATGCCATCCTCGAACCTCTCACACTCGACGGCCTCGTCCTCTGGTCAGCTGCAGTGCGGTGGCCCCTGCGATAGAAACGCAGTGCCCCACACACGCGCGACTCCGGCGATCGCAGCCCGGCCCGGAACGCCATAGTCGGCTACTCCGTGCCCATCGGCGTCGTCGTGTTCGTCGACGTGCTGCTCCGCATCAGGCACGCCTGAGACGACCGCAACTTCGACGGTCTCCGAGCTGCTCTCCGGAGCCTCCGACGGTCCCGTACCCGACGAGTTCGATGCCTTCCGAGGCCGCGAGATCAAGTCCGGCAAACCCCACGGCATAGCAATGAACTGCATGCAGTGAATGACCGTGGGGAAGGGAAACTTCCATTACGTACATTAACGCTTTAACTTTTTGCTTAATTAGCGCTAATCAATGCCTCTTACATGCAGATTCTGCGTACATGGTTCTACTCCTTCCATGCGTTGGCTAGCCAACCAATTACACCTAATTAACAGGGATTTATTGCCCCGTTACTGACCGAGCGCTGCACCAAGTTGACCTCTCGTCCCCCGCCCAGCTTCAGCAAGATTCTGCGTACATGCAAGGGCTCACTCGGCCGTGAGGTCACGGGGTCCACTCGGCCGATCCTCCACAGCAACGACCATGACCACTGCATTCAACCCGTCTACAACACTCGGACGGCCCGTGAGCCACCACTCCGATATGGATGCATCTTCGTCGATCGGACGCCCCGCGCATCGCCACTCCGCGAAACGCGTCCACTTCACTCGGAGGCCCCGCGCGTCGCCACTCCGCGGGACACCTCTACTTCATTCGGAGGCCTCGCGCATCATCACTTCGTTGGATGCGTCTACTTCATGCGGAGACCCCGCGCGTCGTCACTCCGCGGAACGCGTCCACTTCTATCAGACGCCCCATACATCGCCACTCCGCGGGACGGCTCTACTTCACTCGGAGGCCCCATACATTATCACTCCGCGGAACCGTTCACTTCACTCAGACGCCCCGCGCGTCGCCACTCCGCGGGACACCTCTACTTCATTCGGAGGCCCCGCGCATCATCACTTCGTTGGATGCGTCTACT
>NC_041390.1:121391167-121400853 GCF_002162155.2 Triticum dicoccoides | reverse complement strand
GCGTCGCCACAGGTTGGTCACCTCATAACCACTCGGCCGCCCCGTGCGTCGCCAACAGGTTGGTCACCTCATAACCACTCGGCCGCCCCGTGCGTCGCCACTCGGTTGGTCACCTCATCACCACTCGGCCGCCCCGCGCGTCGCCATCGGTTGATCACCTCATCAGCACTCGGCCGCCCCGCGCGTCGTCAATCGGTTGGTCACCTCATCACCACTCGACCGTCCTGCGCACCTTCAGACAGCTAAGTCATTTTATGTTCTGTTATTTTCGTCTTCCCGAGTATTCCATAATTCACACATCAGGTTCACTCGGAGGCCACACCACCGAGTGTACCTCTACGCTCGACTGCTTATTTTCACATACTTGCTTAGTACTGGTTATGTGACTCTGAAGTCCAACTTCCTTTTTTCCGCATATATCATTCACGAACACCATGTGTCGTTCTTCATTTCGAGTTTGCATCGGTCCTCCGGGGCTGCAACTCAGTCAAAACACTACACTTCCGTTTTATTTTAGCCAGTATTCCAACAAGTTCAGTAGGATTTCTCGCTTCGACAAGTGCGAACGAATCCTTCGCTCTTTTAAACTCTTGCTGGTTAACCAGCAAGCCCCTTGCACTCCCAGCGGGTGTCTATGGGTGTTATTCACACAAATCATTTCAGCACATATCAAATTTCCTCAAGAAATTATTGTGTTAACTTGTGCCATTTTTTACACAAGTTACGCGATCACTCGACAGCCTTACGCGCCAACTTCATCGCTGCTCGGACTCGGTCACCATACTGATCCTAGCGCACCACAACACTGACCTTGTCCCTCTGTTGACTTCAAACACGTCCGACCAACCCCTCTATGAAATTCTCTTCATTGTATCAATGATATAGACCTCGTCGGGCATGAGACAGATAAGTCCCTTTCATAATTAAACTTCACACTTCACTCTTTTGCGAGTTTGCCTCTTTCGAGCATCACTCGGAAGCTTCTCCTTATCTTTACCCAAATCCGACTCGATGAATTGCAAATCATCCATTCAAGACTATATTTCTCATATTCCGGCATGTCCGTTGTCGAAGCCTGTAGCATGCTCGGGGGCTACGCCGCACTTGGGGGCTGCACCTCATTTGAAATGACACTCGCCTGAGTGGTCGAGTACTTCATCACCAGTCAGATCCTTCACTTCAACAAGTGCATTCGATCCGCCACTTGGACAAGTTTTATAATCACCCAGATGCTCTGCACACCATCTTCTTTCCTACTCAGACTCAGTTGTCACGACGGTCTTGTTGCATCGCAACCACACCAAACTCGTCATTACATAAGCTTCGAAAGCATTCGACTAAGTCCTCCGAGGACCATTTTCACCGTCCGGTGACACACGACTTCGCCTTAGCCGCTTCGCGCGCCGCCACTCGGTTGTGCACGTCTTCACCACTCGGCTGCCCCGTGCATCTTCACTTGGCTAGATATGTAGTCCTACATTCGACCACTTCACACGTCATCACCATTCGGCCGCCCCACGCGTCGCCACTCGGTTGCGCGCGTCTTCACCACTCGACCGCTCCGTGCATCTCACTCGGTTGTACACATCATCGCCCCTCTGCCGCCTCGCGCGTCACCATCAGCTGGACATGTCTTTACCTCTACACCCCCAACACGGGAACGGCTAAGTTACTCATATGGTCAAACCTCATATCACACTCTGTAGCAAGTTTACCTCCTTCGAGCATCACTCGGGGGCTACGCACGGCAGTTGGCCATGTCACCCTCAGAGGTTACGCCCATTTGGTCAACCTGTTGATCACATCAGGAATATTCTTCTGACCATACATGCTCGGTTCGCCGAAGATCTATAAGTGAAGCACGTCCACTTGGATAAATACCCCTTTCATGCAAAAGGGTAAAAATGAAGCACCATCACTGAATCGTACATGCTACCTTACTCGTCGAACATCGTTCGTACAACCACCTCGTTACGCATCCATCCGATTGATTCAATTCCAGACAAAGATATTTGCTGTGCCAACTGCCTGGAGGTTTACCGAGAGACTTAAACCCTCTGCCAGACTCATCTAGTCCGACAGAGGCTCGGGGACTACACCCAGTGGGTGCACTCAGCGTGCCCCCACTGGAAGAGAACTCAGAAAGAAACATTTTGCTCGATGCAAACCCATCTCCAGTATTACTCGACCTCCGAGTCAGAGAAGAACAAGTTCGATCAGTACCAGCTAAGAAGAGTTTTAGTTCTCTCATACCCCCGCCGACTGCTCTCGGGAACTGCACCCAGTGGGTGCACTCAGCGTGCCCCCACTGGAGTAATCTCCACTCGGTACGGCCTGACCAGTCCGAGTGATGAACAACAACAAAAAGACAGGCTCTAAGACTCCCGCCGACTGCCCACAGTCGACGGCAGTCTCGGGGACTACACCCAGTGGGTGCACTCAGCGTGCCCCCACTGGAATGGTATCCACTCGGAACGGTCCGCCCAACCCGAGTGACGGCCAAACAACAACAAAAAATACAGGCTCTAAGACTCCCGCCGACTGCCCGCAGTCGACGGCAGTCTCGGGGACTACACCCAGTGGGTGCACTCAGCATGCCCCCACTGGAATGGTATCCACTCGGAACGGTCCGCCCGGTCTGAGTGACGGCCAAACAAAAAAAAAAGACACGTTCTAGGCTTGAAGAAATTCCAAGTAATTAGTTACTCGATGCAGGACCAGCTCCAAATCACTCCAAAAAAAATTGCTATAAGATGAGTTCAACGCTCCTCCGTGGACCCGATTGAGCTCATTTCACTCGGACACCATGCAGTCTGGAATCCGTCAAGGCAACACGCGGAGATAAGACCACCGGGTGACCAGAGGAAGTTCATAAGTGCCTCCGTAGCACTCGACCCATCTGGGAATTCACCTCAACTCGACCCGCTCAACCTCGACCGATTCGGGGGCTAATGACGAGGACATGTATTAGGGGTAGGATAACAGGCCTGACCTAAAGACCCTACCCATGGACACCATACACTTTGTACTGGGCCCCTGGGCCAGATCGCCGTCCAGACGTACCGCAACTTCAAAGTCACTCGGACGACAACAACCACTCGGAGCATAGCACTCCACTCGACGAGCTCATTCCACTCGGCTGTGTAACTCACTCGGATATGCGAAGACCAATAGTCAGCATGACGGTTTTGTAGTGGCCATGTATTATGGCATTCATACCCCACTTTGTAACATAGGAGGTGAGGAGGTGGCGCACTCTATATAAGCCACCCCCCACCACTAGACTTGGGGGTCTTTTCGCCACCTCTCTCTCTTTTCACCATTAGTCTCAGGACTTAGCTCAGGCATGGGGATCCGTTCCTCTCTCTCACACACACATTGTAATCTCCGGATATATACTCAGATAAAACAAAGCCTCTCCGGAGCACGAGACATAGGGTTGTTATCTCCACCGTGAGAGGCCCGAACTCGCTAAAACCACCGTGTCACCCATATGCATCTCGATAGATCATGCTCCGTTATCCTACCCCTCTCTTACTGTCGGAGTCGTTCCCACGACACTCATCACCAAGCAAGTGAATGATCATATAAGGAATGTAAAGGGTAGCATCATTCAACCAAACATTAATGTAGCATATGATCAACCACATGATCATATAAGTATCTCACAAGGACATAAAGTATCTCACACAAGCACTCAATAAAGAAGTTCAACCAAAATAGCAAGAGAGAACAACACTCTCTCTCGAAGCCTATGATCTATACATTTTTCTCCCCCTTTGGCAACAAGTTACCAAAAAGTTCAAAAATGCATAGTGCTAAACGACTCCCAGGCTTGATCTTAGGGAGGTGGTGTAGAGAGAACTCCAAGGACGAAGGATTCCGATGAAGTAGTTGGAGCTGATGGAGTGGGTGCTGGAGGTGGCACTGGAGCTGTGGCTGCTGGAGGTGGCACTAAAGCTCGAGTATCTATCACAGGCACTGCAGCAGACCTTGTGAATAGATTATAAATGAGGTAGAGTAGATGAGCATCATAAAGTACATGAGTTTTGCAAAACAATTGACCCAAAAACTTAGTTTTAGTTCTTCACAGAAAGCATTTCGGATCTACCGATTTGTAAACTCGGTGATACCGAAGCAGCTTTTGGAACCTAAACTAGTGAACTCGGTTAGACCGAGTCACAGTTCGGTGGCACCAAAACTGCTAGGGTTTCACAGAGAATTGAACTCGGTCACACCGATTTGCAATTTTCGGTCAAACCGAAAACGCATGTGCAATGGCCTAAGCCAAATCGGTGAGACCGATTTCTACAACTTGGTCGGTCCGAGATGAATTCGGCGGAGACCTAACCCTAAATTTTCAAATCAAAACTAATCTACGAGACGTTTTCGCTGGACAGGATGATTTCATTCGTGGCAAGAATCATGGCAAAGCAATGTGCTAAGAATTAGAGTTATGGATTAGCACAAAGATCAAGTTCGTACCCTAGTTCGGCGACGAACTTGCTACGATGGCAACAGCGGGGCAGATTGCCATTGACGGTGGTGGAGACCAGCGGCGGGAGGTTGCTGGTGATGAGAGGATGATCCAGAGACCCGAAGAGGCAGAGTAGGTTATGCACGGGCGAAGAGGTTTCGGAAATTTTTCCAAAATTTTACCCGTTGGTATATATAACCTGACCCTGTCGGTGTGACCAAGTGGAACAACTCGGTGGCACCGAGATGCAAAACTGCAGGCAGTTACTGCAACTCGGTGCCACCGAAAGGTTCTAATCGGTTGCATCGAGATTGAAAACCTAGATCAACTAAGTGATCTCGGTAGGACCGAAAAGGATGAATCGGTCAGACCGAGATACACAAAGAGGTTTTGGAAGTTTAAGTCTATGATGAACCGGGAACTCCGAGTGATCCTCACACAGAGTGGTTCAAATCTGACTTGTTCAAACTTTGTGATGTAGCATGAATAGAGTTTGAGACGAGAAAAGCATAGATAGCTAGAGGGAGTTCTTAGGCAATCTTGTCCATCCATTTGGCAAAAGATAAAAGGCCAATCAAAGCAACAAATGGATGTCCTCGAATGGTTAAAGTATATGTGACAAAGCATGCACAAGCACTCTAGCATCTATCAAGCAATTGGCGATGACTAGGTCATCTATATATGAGTATATTGACTTAGGAGTCAAATGAGAACATTTGATCGTAGGTCATACTCATCGTTTAAGCGCAAGTGGGGATGCCACTTTTACATAAAGCATTGTTGTGTTCACACCATTAGAGTTGCTTTAACTCAATTGATTAGAGTAAAGCTCCCCCCTAGATGTGATATCCCTCCTGGATCAACTAACCTTGGGTTTTGTCGATGATGACTTCATGTAGGTGTTGAAGATGTGGATGCTCAATGTTGATGTAGATCATTCGGAACAATCCTTTGGAGTGAGTTGCACTTTCAATACCTACATGGGTTAGTCCCACAAGGAACAAACAAGGATATCCATAGACATAGAGTGATGTGTACACAAGATGATGTCCATGGAAGCATTAGGTTACCTTGTCCCTTGTCTTACCAACAAGAGGGTTTGTGACTCCTTGAATTAGTGCAAGATATGGAAGGTTGTTTGCACTTGTCCTTGCCAAAATGATAAGAGTGAAGTAGGTTGGCGGAGTCACCCTCAAGAATTCTCTAGTTCTTCTTCTTCGGGATCCACACCATCTTGATGGGAATCCTTGGAGTTGTAGTTGTACTTGATGAAGTAGAACTTGATGTAGTCTTGGGAACCCACTTGACCAAGGCCTTAGGTGCTTCTTCAAATACATCAATCTCCTCTTGAAGCTTGTCCTTGCCTTTTTGCTTGTTGTCTTGTGGTGGAAGATCATCTTGAGATTGTGTTCCTTTGAAAGAAGTAGGATCATACTTATCTTGTTGAGGAACAAACTTCGTCTTGGGGTATTGATCTTCTTCCCACTCAACTCCATTGGCATTGAACTTTCATTCAAAACCAACACCTTGATTCTTCCGGTGTCTTCCTTGCTTGCGTATAATTTCCTCAAATTGCTTACTTCTGGCAAGGCTCTTGTAAACACCTTTCTCTATAATTCCCTTCAATAAGCTGTTTTCTTGCTCAAGTGTGATTTGGCTAAGAGAATCATTAGTGGAATCAAGAGAGCTACTAGACGCAACAACATTGGATTTAGCATGATTGTTGTTACTACTAGATGAAGAATCTTTCATGTTCTTGTTACTAGATTTAACTTGTGGCATGTAAGTAGACAAGAGTAAACGCTTGGGAATGTAAGAAGAACTTTTCTTGTGAAGATCATCATTGATTGCCTTTAAAAACTCATGTTCTTGCTCAAGGTTGAGCTTTTCAAAGCGTAGCTTGTCACGAGTCTTTAAAAGTTCTTGATGATCTTCCAAGGTAGTTTCATGAGCTAACTTAAGAGTGTTTAGTTCTTTAGTTAGGCGCTCAATTTCCTTCTTATCATCATCATTCGTTTTATCTTGATTATCATGATTAATAGCAAGCTCATCATTGTTTTCATAACTAGAGTTGTCAACAAGTAAATCATCATCTTCTAGCAAATCATCTTCATCACTATTGAAATCAACATACTCGGGGTGTGTTACCTTTGGACCTTTAGCCATGAAGCATCTCCCAATTCCTTCATTTGGTGAGTCAAATATGTCGAAGGAGTTGGTTGTCACAAGTGCTAGTCCGGTAACACCTTCATCTTGAGTATATTCGGAGTCGGAGTGATAACTTCTTTCGGAGTGATCGTCGAAGTCGGAACCGGATACCCATTCACCAACATGAGCTTGATGTCTTCTTTTTGTGTACCTCCTTGATGACTTGTCCTTCCTTTCCGAGTCCTTGCTTCTCCGAGAGGGTCTTCGTTCATAACGATCATCTATACTCCTTCTTTCTCGTGATGGTGATTCTTATCTTCTACTTCTTCTTTTGTAGGGAGGATCTTCTCCTCTTTTGTAGGGAGTCATACACTCATTGGAATAGTGTTCAGGTCTTCCACAATTGTAGCAATTGCGCTCACGACTAGAAGATCTTTTGTCATTGTAGGACCTTGACTTGGAACTTCTTTCCTTGCTTCTACACTTGTAGAACTTGTTGAAGTTCTTCACCATTAGACTCAATTCTTCATTAAAGGTTTGCTTCTCACTTGATGATGTGGGAGCATCACACGAGGCTTTGTAAGCACCACTTGACTTGTTGTGAAGCTCTTCCTTATCCTTGAGTGACATCTCAGGAGCAACAATTCTTCGTATAACTTCCATTGGCTTGAGATCTTTGTAATTGGGCATCATTTGGATCAATGTGCACACGGTATCATATTTTGCATCCAAGGCTCTTAGGATCTTCTTGATGATGAATCTATCGGTCATCTCTTCACTTCCTAAGCCGGCAATCTCATTTGTGATGAGAGCAAGCCTAGAGTACATTTCAGCGACGCCTTCACCATTCTTCATTTTGAACTTGTCAAGCTGACTTTGAAGCACGTCCAATTTGGATTCCTTGACAGATTCGGTACCTTCGTGCATATCAATCAAAGTATCCCAAATTTCCTTTGCATTCTCAAGACGACTGATTTTGTTAAATTCTTCGGGGCATAATCCGTTGAAGAGAATATCACAAGCTTGAGCATTGTATTGTAGCATCTTCAACTCTTCCGCGGTAGCTTCATGGTTTGGTTCTCTCCCATCGAAGAATTCACCTTGCAAGCCAATACACACAATAGCCCAAACGGCGGGGTTATGTCCAAGAATATGCATTTTCATCTTATGCTTCCAACTAGCAAAATTTTGTACCATCAAAGTAAGGACCTCTACGGTGGCAATTTCCCTCGCTAGACGCCATACTCTCCTAGGTTGTGAAACCAAGGCTATGACCACCAAAAGCTATGGAAATCAGAGCAAATGGAGACCAAAGCTCTGATACCACTTGTAGGATCAAGAGTATGTCTATAGGGGGGGTGATTAGACTACTTGACCAAATAAAAATCCAGCCTTTTCCCAATTTTAGTTCTTGGCAGATTTTAGCAACTTAACACAAGTCAAGCAATCAACCTACACATGCAATTCTAAGAGTATAGCAGCGGAAAGTAAAACAATTGCATATGGAGGTAAAGGGAGGAGTTTGGAGTGTGCAAACGCAATTTGAGACATGGAGATTTTTGGCGTGGTTCCGATAGGTGGTGCTATCGTACATCCACGTTGATGGAGACTTCAACCCACGAAGGGTAACGGTTGCGCGAGTCCATGGAGGGCTCCACCCACGAAGGGTCCACGAAGAAGCAACCTTGTCTATCCCACCATGGTCATCGCCCATGAAGGACTTGCCTCACTCGGGAAGATCTTCACGAAGTAGGCGATCTCCTTGCCCTTACAAACTCCTTGGTTCAACTCCACAATCTTGATGGAGGTTCCCAAGTGATACCTAACCAATCTAGGAGACACCACTCTCCAAGAGGTAACAAATGGTGTGTTGATGATGAACTCATTGCTCTTGTGCTTCAAATGATAGTCTCCCCAACACTCAACTCTCTCTCACAGGATTTGGATTTGGTGAAAAGATGATTTGAGTGGAAAGAAACTTGGGGAAGGCTAGAGATCAAGATTTAAGTGGTTGGAGTGGAATATCTTGACCTCAACACAAGTGTAGGTGGTTCTCTCTCAGAAAATGTATGTTGGAAGTGTAGGCATGTTCTGATGGCTCTCTCCTTAAATGAAGAGTGGGTGGAGGGGTATAAATATCCTCCACACAAAATCTAACTGTTACACACAAATCACCAAACTCGGTTGGACCGAATCATGAAACTCGGTCAGACCGATTGTAACACCCCGGATACGACTTTCCCAATTTGTACTCCAACTCTTGCCGTTTTCGGCTTTAAGTTATTTTATTTTTCTCGAGTCCGGGTTTTTTCTCTGTGTGTTGTTATCGTTGTCATGCATCTCATATCATGTCATCATGTGCATTGCATTTGCATTCGTGTTCATCTCATGCATTCGAGCTTTTTCCCCGTTGTCCGTTTTGCATTCCGGCGCTTCGTTCTCCTCCGCTGGTCATTTCTAGCTTTCTTTCGTGTGTGGGGTTTAAACATTTCTGGATTGGACCGAGACTTGTCAAGCGGCCTTGGTTTACTACCGATAGACCGCCTGTCAAGTTTCGTACCATTTGGACTTCGTTTGATACTCCAACGGTTAACCGAGGGACCGAAAAGGCCTCGTGCGTGTTGCAGCCCAACACCCCTCCAATTTGGCCCAAAACCCACCTAACCCTTCTCCATCATCTAGAGCATTCGATCACGATCGCGTGGCCGAAAACCGCACCTCTTTTGGACTCTCCTAGCTCCCTCTATGCCTATTTATATCTCCTCCCCGAAATTTTGGATCATTCCAACCCTAAACCTAGCTACCTCGTCCCTCCGCGCGCCGGACACTACTGCCGCCGCAAATCCCACGCCGACACGTGGCGCCGTGCCCACTTCATCGCCTCCCGCCGCCGCCGGCCCGCGGGGCCCGCGTCAGGCCCGCGGGGCCCGTTCCTCTCCGCCGCTCCAGCGCGACCCCGCCGCCCCTCCGCGCCAAGCTCCAGGGAGAGGAGCTCCCGAGCTCCGGAGGACCTCGTCGCCGGCACCCTGCGCGCCGCCAGCCCACGGGCGCCGCCCGCGTC